>NW_026722314.1:0-7191 GCF_029784015.1 Lycium ferocissimum | reverse complement strand
CCCTTTAGCATGCAGTTTTGATTTGATTATATAATATGTTTTTTATTTTTGTGTATTAATCCGATATTTTCTCTCCGTATTTTATTTTGTTTGTGGTTTGGTTTTCGTACTTCATGCTTTACATACTCGCGCACTTTTCGTACCGACCCCTTTTCTTCTGGGGTCGCGCTTCATGCCCGCAGTATGTGACGTTGGTGATCCCCCCACGTAGGCCACACCTCTCGCTATTTTGGGATTGCTCCTTTGTTCCGGAGCTTACATTTTGGTATATATCTTTGTTATATATTCTGTGTATATTTGGACTATTTGGGGGTAGACGCGGGGCCCTGTCCCGTCATATGTTTTGTTCTCAGTCTGTAGAGGCCTGTAGTCATCTATGTGGGTCGAGGGTCCTTTATGTGTTTGTTTGGTTTGAAGCTTACATCTCAAAGCGGTCCCTTTTGTTGTAATGGCATTGATGGCCCATATGTCTGTATACGTGTATATATTCTAGCTGCATGCATATTCCGCCACTTTTCCGACCGTGACATGATATACCATAAGAGTGACCGCTTGAGTTGACTTTTATTTTACCCTCCTTAAACATAATGAATATGATATTCGATCTAAAACATAATGATGGTTTGGTACGATACCGTCCGGGTGTCCAACAGACGCTTGGGTCGGCCCACCTGGCCGGGTCGTGACATATGATTGGTAGATTTAGATCTGCATGTTATGGTAATAAAGGAACCCCCCCCCCCTCCGAGATCCTTATAAGACCATATGAGACTAGTTTAACATTCGAGGATCTAATTGTTATATCCCGCATTTTGTGCACCTGATAATTCAAGACAATTGGAGGACGCCAAGTAAGGCCCTATTTTTATTTTGTTAAGCATATGAATGGCTTATGAAGCATTTAGAAGCGGAATTATTAAGAAAGGTCAAGGGCATAAAGGAAAATTCGCAATACGTTTCGTGGAATTATGGAGGACGACGAAGGGTAAATTTGGAATTTGGAAAATAATTTTTCATGAATTGTATGACAAAAAAAAAAAAGTGGGCTTGTGATGAAATGGGCCATGTTGGCCGTCCAATCCCTTCTTGATGGGCCAAGCCCATATGAGAATTTAGACATGAGCTTAAAAGATGACTTAATGGTCATCTTTTCTCATAATTCTCTAGAGAATTCAAGAACAACAAAAAAAAGAAGAGAGGAGAAATCAAGAGGCCTTCGCCATAGAGAAAAAGAGAGAGAGAAAAAGAAAAGAAAATTTCCTAGCTTTCAATCTTGTCCCAAAAATTGTTATCTTGTAATAATCCTACTAAGTCGAGGGTCCTTGGCAAGTTGGAGTGTTTGTTAGAGCAAGAGCAATACCTATTCATGCAAGTTGAAATTTCTAGCCAAGTAAAGGATCAAGAAAAGGTAAGGTTAATCCCTTTTCATGTGTTATGGATGATGTTATGTGTTGTAGCATGTAAAAGTGGATGAAATTCATGGAAGGAAAAACACTATGTGTGGCCGTGTACTTATGGGTGTATAGGAATGATGATTTAATTATTTTATCTAATATGTGGTTGTTGTTATTGTGAATGCTATGGATAATGGAAATTGAATGATTTTGGAGAGGTCGTAGTTTGGTATATATATATATATGATGTTGGCCGCAGAAGTATATTAGGTGTTTAGCCGTGTATATGTGTTGAGTTATGAAAGAATGGTGAGCATGTTTTATTTAATATCTTGGTTGTTATATTATGGATTTCATGTTGCAAGTAGAAGCTTAATGAGTTTGGAGAAGTTGTGGTGGTTGGAGACTTGTTGTGCAAGTTTATGTAAATGGAATATAATGTTCTTGAATGTATGGAAGATTATGAGACTTGTATGATATTATTGGTATATGAATTATTAGGTTGTTGTTTTACTGAGTTGGAAGGTCTTGAAGGAAGTAGTATATTGATTAAGTTGTTGAATGCATCTGGATTGAAATTGGAAATTGTTAATATGGTTGCGATATTATGATTGTAGTTTGGCCGGTTGAATTCCTGGATTGTTGTTGATGAGAATTGGCTAAGATGATTTTGGGGAATGATGTATTTACAGAGGAAATGCCGCCGAAATTTCTGTGAGCCAAGTGTTGTTTTAAGAATTCAATTTAAAGGCACTAATCATGTTTGGTAAACATGACCAATTTGTAGATTCTCAAGTGATTTATGCGACTTGAATTTGGAGTGGCATAAGGGGCGAAAAAAGGTATGTAAGACTTTACCTCCCTTTTCTTGGCATGTCTTAGATGTAGTAGGTTTGGACATGGGCCTCTTGGGATGACTCTTTTCTTAGAAATCCGAGATTGAAACTAACTACTATTCATTCAGAGAATTGAATTAGAACTTGCATGAAATGTCGGAAAAACTTTTAAACATCTAGAACTTACCCAAATAAGACTCGATTACCCTAAGACCCCACAAGTGACGCCACGAATCGTGATACACGTAAATTTGATACGCCGCTCATTTGACTCGAGGTGGGCTCACTATTCCCGAACTCTCTCCTATTGTCCCATTTGGCTCATTTTCATTCTATAGTTAAGGAAAACTTTTGGTTATTATTCCGATCGCTTAATAATAGCCACCAAATCCATCGATTCCAATAGTAGTAAACGTTTTTCCAAAGTGCTCACATTCTCCTAACAAAGGTCTATGGCAAAGCAAGTTTTACAACAACGACAATGAACATGTTATACAATGCCATGGACGATGTCAAGGAAGAAGATGCTTACATGATGACTATGACCATGATGATTCTAGGATTAAAGGTTCCAAGTCTATGATTCCAGAGTGACTAGATGAGAACGTTAAGCTATTTCCCGAATTCTCAACTCTATCCATGAATAATGTCTTTTTTTAAAGGTTCCAAATATATGAAACGATGCCCTATGATCCCGTGTTATACTTTCTCATGATATTGCTCTCCACTAATAGTCTCGCTTATATTAATCACCCTTCAAGCGAGATAAGCGCCCTTAATCATTCTATAATATAATCGAGGTTCCCGACCTTACGTCACTCCGATGGATACATGATTTTATTGCTCTCCCCGCATGCTTATATTATATATATATGAAAAACGTACATGTACATGGGGTGGGTGGATACCCGGGAATTGGGAAGGAAACTATGTTTCATTGCCACCGGTCAACTCGGGCTTATCATCCCGACGCGGATGCCCGACGCGGATTTATGGGCGAGCCGATGTATTTCAAGGCGCGGGCGAGCCGACACTCCGTGCTATGGTATGATATACTATGCTATATACGCTATGATACTATGATATACTATGCTATGCTATGATACTATGATATACTATGCTATGCTATGATACTATGATATACTATGCTATGCTATGATACTATGATATACTATGCTATGCTATGATACTATGATATACTATGATATGCTATGATATAACATGATATGACATAAACTCTATTTTCTATGTCTATGAAAAGAAATATTCTTTTTCTAAAAAGGAAAAATAAGCATGCACGGTATCCGGTCTGAAAGGGGTGTTCCTATGCACAGGTTACTTTTTTATCTCAGTATGTATCCATGACCCCACGATATTGCTACTTATAATCTATGCTCTTGTTTATGTTATTTTCCATGTCTTACATACTCTCAGCACACTATTCGCACCGACGTCCCTTCTGTGGACGCCGCGTTTCATGCCGCGCAGTCAGCAGATGTACCCGGATCCGATCCCTAGAGTTCCCTCAAAGAGCATTTTTGCAGCGCTTCCAACAGTTCTGTTTCTGAGCCCTGCCTTGGTACTACTTTTGTGTAATATTTTGGCACCCGCAAGACTTACCCTTCCTATGTATATGTGTACTATGTTTAGAGGCTCGTAGACGTATATGTAGCTATTTTGTACTCCTGATTGTCCCCGTCGCTGTATAGTATGATCGCAAAGCTTATTAGCCTATGTTCATAATTGTGCTATTTATGTTAATGCTAGTAAAAAAAAAACGGTATAGTTCATACGTGCAATAAGAGTCAGCCGGGTTGGCTTTGGCTCTCCGAATACTGGGGTTTGGGTGCCCATCACACCCTAGTAAGATCGGGGTGTGACACGAATGTTCTAAAGGGGAGAAGGATGTTATATCCCGTATTTTGTACATTGGGATATCCGACCTAACCATGATAAGTTAAGAACAAGACTATTTCGGGATACGAGGTTGAGACTTTTGACCTCCGATATTCTTTTAAGGCATAAGTTGCTTATGATTTTATTGGTATGGAATATTAAGGAAAATTTGGGGTTAAAAAAGTTAATTATGAAAAGTTGGTTATTTCAAAAATGGCCATAAGTGCCCGTGTGTGTGGTGTGGGGCCAGTGTCATACGGATGCATAATATATGTGTATATTAGATGACAAATTAATCATTTTCATCTACTTCACCCCCTTAGAATAATGGAGAAGCTTGGAGAAAAAAAAAGGGAGCATTCGGCCATGGCAACCAAAATCAAGACCATGAATAGTGTGATAAAAAATATTTCTTCTAGTATTCCAACCCTTGAAGGTCCTTATTAACGGGAGTAGTTGTCAGAGTCAACAAACCACTCGTTTACAATCATTTACAAACCCAAGCTGTTGAAAGGGAGTTAAGTGGAAAAGGTAAGGATTAATCTTCTTTTTCATGTGTTATGGATGATTGTATATGTTTAGGAGCAGGAGGAAACAGATGGAATCATGAAATTTGTGTGAATGGTGGTGGCCGAATATGGGTTGTTTTGTACGGGGCAAGGAATGAACTAATTTTATTTAGTATTTTGGTTGTTGTTGTTGTGGATTCTATGTTGATAATGAGAGTTTAATGATCCAAGTTCAAGTTGTAATTGTTGTGGGTTGTCGAGGTTCACGATTTTAATGTAGTTTTTATATTTATGAAAATGACATTGTTAACGTGGTGGATTGTTGGTGTAATTCATGAATTTGGGAGAGATGGAATGTGTTGTTGTTGTTCTCGGCCTGGGGAGGTTTCAGTGGCATGGAGTTTTGCTGGGTGTTTGAAATATTGTGCGGATTGTTTGCTCAAGTGTTCTTGAATCTTGCTTCTGAGTGATCTCTGGATTAGTACTTGAACATGAGCTGCGATATTGGCTTGAATGTGTGTAGTTGAATTGAAGTAAAATGGAATTTCTGCTGTCAAATTATGAAAAGGGAGTTACTAGTTAGAATGCGTTTTGAACTAATTGTTGATGTTGTTAATATGATTGTTGGTGTTGTTGTTGATGATTTGGCCAAAGTTGAATTCTCGGTTGTTGAATTTATAGGAAAAAATGCTGCTCAAATTTCGTAAATAAAGTAGCTAGCTTGAAATGATTCCTAAGTATCTATGGCTAATGTTTGGTGTCTAATGATTATTGTAGATCTTGGAAGTCCGAGACTTAAGTTTGGATTAGCGCTTAGGAAGACGGGAAGTGTAAAGCTACCCTTTCTTTCTTTGGGGTATGTCTTAGTTGTAAGTAAGCTATGATACGAGCCTCCGGTAACTCGTTCTTCGTATCCGAGCATGTTCACGATTCTTATTCACTTCTTGATATTGGCATTCTTAATATAGTCGAACCATGGTCCTTATGTTTTTGTACGATTGATTTCAAATTTGTATAAAGAGTTTTTGCTCCAAAAGGATTTTATGTCGATAATGTCCCTAACTTTCTTATATGGTTCGGATTGCTATGATATGTTCGAGAGAGAATTTGTTACATCTCGTAATTTTGTACGTCGGAAATTTTTTAAGTTGTTTATGAATAAATTAGTGGACGAGGTTATTTTCCGACTTTGTTGAAAGACATAAGCATTCTATGATTTTGATGGAAATGTTAATAAAAATTTGGGCTTAAAAGTGGAATTTTTGAAATTTGTAGTTCATGAGAAATAAGGCATATGTATTGTGGGCTATATCTACATACGGAGGGTTAATATTTGTAGAGATAGATGACTTGTTGAGTCATTTTCATTATGTTCATCCTTTGGAAATTTCTTGAAACTTGAGAAATTGAAGAAAATTTTGGAGGGAAAAGAATAAAAAAAAAAAAGAGAAAGGAGGGCACATGACCGGCCACAAGAGCCATGTGTATGGTCATGTGCCATATTAGTATATATGGATGACTAAGCTCATTATTTTCATCATACTCCACTCTAGAAATTTCATGAATTACAGAAAAAGAAAGAGGAGAAAAACGGCTGTGGGGCCGAACCAGCCCCTCCAATTCTGATCTTAAAAATTGGTTGCTTCATGCTCCTTTACTAATTGGAAGGTCCTCACGACGTGGAGTAGTTTGCTGAAGAAGAAAATCATTCGTCTTGCAAAGAGCAAGTCTAGCCGAGAAAGGAGGAAGATGAAATGAAAGGTATGGTTCAACTTCTCTTTACATGTTTTATGGATGTTTGGACGTGTTATGATGCGTAGAATGGATAAAAATCTGTGAAATGTCAGATGTGGTGTGTGTGGCCGCGAGAATGGATTGTTGTGTAGAAGGAATGAATTGATTTTAGTTAGTGTTCTTGGTTATTGTTGTTGCAAATTTATGTTAAGAATGATGATTTAATGGCTCATGTTGAAATGGTAGTTGTTAAGCGTGTAGGGGCAAGTTTTTGGTGTAATATGATGAACTAAATTTATTAGGTGTTGCATAGAACAAAATGGATTGATTTTGTTTAATATTTTGATTGTTGTGTTGAGGTTGGATGTTGGTCAAATGGCATGGTCAAGCTTTGGGGCAGCCATATTAAGCCAATGTTTCCTAGTGCTTCGTTGTTGTCATTATGAAATTGTGATGAAACGAAGGTAAAATGATTCAAGTCAAGAAAATGTGTTATGAACATTTCTAGTTAAGTTGGAAGGTTTCCAAGATTGAATATTGGTTGACATCTTGAAATTATCTATCGACATTGTTATTATGATTGTAGTATTGTTGTTGATTGGCCTAAGTTGAATTCCCTGGATTGGTAGGATGTTGAGCCTGGGGCCGAGCCACATTTCTGGATTCGTGCATTTATTAGGAGTGAGGCGCCGTCAAATTTCGTAGCCTATAAGGAACTTGTATGAAGAATTAAGGCAACACAAGTCGATGAATCTAATGATCTATGGATCCTTTTAATGTGTAAAAGTGGGGTGCAAATGGCTAGCAAGGCGGCGGGAGTAC
>NW_026722313.1:0-5475 GCF_029784015.1 Lycium ferocissimum | reverse complement strand
TAAAAGTTTTAAAAATAAATTTTAAAAAAAAAAAAGGTTTTTAACCTTTTTCTTTTTTTTTTTTAAAAACGGGTTTTAAAAAAAAATTTTTAAAAAAAAATCGGTTTTTATTTTTTTATTCAAAAAATTAACAAAAACCGAAATTAAAAAAAAAATAAAGCCGGGGGGCAAAAGGGGAAGGGGACCCCCCTTTGGGGGGCCCCCCTTTTAAAAAAAATTTACGGTTTTTTTTTAAGGGGTGAGGCCCAAACAAGGCGGTGGGAAATTTTAAAAATACAGGGAGGGAAAACGTTTATTTTTCAACTTTATCATTGTTATTAGATTTAAAAAGGTAAAAAGGATCCTTATTTTTTTTTTGGTCCCTGATAAACATGTTTTCATTTTTTCATACAAAATTTTTTCCCTTTAAAAACCCGGGGGGGGGCATTCTTTCCCTTAAAATTTTTTGCACGTTATCAAAAAAAAACCAAACCGGCCCTCCATTTTTCCAAAAAAAGCGTCTTTTAAAATTTGGTTTAAATTTAAAATTTGGCCAATCTTTTTAATTTAAATTCCTAATTTTAAAGGGGGTTTTCCCAAAAAAATTGGCGCTTTTTTGGTTTGAGAGGTGGCGCCCTTTTTTTGGTTTTGCCCCGAAAGCAAAAGGTTAAGTAAAGAAGACCCCCGGTGTTTAAAAACAAGGGATTGTTTGTTTGAAGTGAAAAACCCTGGGTGTCGGGGGTTGTTACTTTTATCCAAACCCAGTTAGCAAATGTGTTTGCGCCGATGTGCCGTCAACCGGTTCTAAGTTAAAATCCCCGGCGGAAAAACGGAAACCCTGAACTTCCGGGGGCCCGTTAAAATCTTCCTTTTCCATTTTTGAAAACCAAAAAATTCCCCCAAAAACCAAAACGAACCCTTTAAATTTTTTTTTTTTTTTTAAAAAATTTTTCCGAAATTCTTTTATTTTTTTAAAAATTTGAAACTAAATTTAATTTTTTTTTCCCCCCCCCAAATTTTTTTTTTAACATTTTAAACCCCATCCCTCCCCCTATATAAACCCTTCTTCATTTTCATTTTAATTCACACCAATTCACTCTTTCTTTTCTCAAATCTCAATCTCTCAATTATAGTTACTTTGCAATAATTAGTCACTTTATATTTTCTCAAATAAATATTACAAAGTCTTATTATAGTTTAATTTTTAATTTTCAATTAAAAATTTTTTGGGTTTGGTGATTTTGCAACAATCCGAAGTAATTTTGGGGATTTGAAATTTCCCCCTTCCTTTGTTGGAAATTTCCGCAATTTGGTACCTTCGTTCCAACTCTATTTTTTTTTTTCGTAATTTAATTCTAGAATTTTTTTTCCCAATTTAATTTACGCAATTTAATTCTAGCAATTTAATTTGTTGTGATTTATTTGTTTGTGATTTAAATTAATTTATTTAATAAGTCAAAGAGATTAAACGTGAGTAGTAGAATGGTATTGTTAGGCGGGGCTTAAGAGGAAACATTTGTGGAAGAAACATTTTGGTTTTGATGTTGGGGGAAATAATCCACTTTTAGGCATGGGAAGCAACAACAATTTTAATAAGATTTAAATATAATGATGAAACAAAACCCCCCAAAAATCCCAGGAGATACATGCCCGCAATCCTCCCAAAAAAAATCGCAAACCGAACCCCCAAATAAAGTTTGGAAATTTAGACTAAGAATAGGGAAAACAATCCCAGTACAACCGGGTGGGGGAAAGGAAATTTCGGGATAGGAACCAAACATGGATGTTTGGGGGGGGCAAACGGGGTTTAAAGGGGGGGATTCAAATGACGATAGACCCCCAATAGGAATTTTGTATGACAAAAAAAGATGAGAAATAGCTAAAATGGTAGCTTAGATTGTTTACCCTTTTCCTTTTATCGGATGGGTTTGTTACTTACTTAACGTTGTTATTTGTTTTTTGAGGGTATTCCTAGAAGTACTTGTGGCCGATGTTATAATTTGTTTAAAAAAATAGATTTTATTTCGCCATGTATTTAATTCTTTAAATTGTAATGTTTGTCTTACCCGGGTTTGGGTCTTAGCTTAACAAGTTAGATTTTTTTCATTAAGTCATTGGGTGATAAACGGGGTTTTAAAAAAATTTTAACATAGAAAAAAAAGGGCGTCCCATGGAAAATTTTTAGCGATTCAATGTCTACTATTATAATTTTTTTAAAATTTATAAAAAAAACTTTGTATTCTTTTGATAATGCTTCTAATAATACGGCGATTTGGGCTTTTAAAGAGAGAATTAAACCCTCCGCTAAAAAAAATTTTTTTATGTAGTTTAGTTTAATTTTAAATTTAATTGTTAAAGATTCTTGACTATTTTTGGGTTCTATTAAAAAATTAGAAATGCGGTTGCGTTTTTTTTTTAATGCAAAAGGGGGAAAAATTAGAGATTTTAAGAATCTTGTGTGGAAAATAACCTTTCCCCAAAAAAATTCAAGAGAAAATTGAGACTAGGGAACTACCTTACTTATGCTCAAAAAGCATAGGTATAGGATTCCATACAACAAATTAAAAAAAATCCGATAGGGAAAATTGGTTAAATTATTCCATTAAGAGAAAAAGTTTAGCTCTTAAAATTTTTTTTAAGCAACTTTGCTTTTTCTAAAAATTTTATCCCCTGCAAAAATTTTTGCCTACTTTGCGGAAAAAGCTGATTTTACAAGAGTATAAAAAAAACCCGATCAAGTGTCTATTTTTTAAATGATAATCAAATTAAGAAGTATTTTTTCCCTCCCAACTTTATTTATATTGGGTTCTCAAACCGTTTAAAAATGTCTTATACTAAAAAATTTTTGGCAAATTTATACATTTTTAAAATTAAGCGGGGGTTTCTTTGTCCCGAACTCGTATGATATAGAGAAAATTTTTTTTCTCATTATTGTAGTTTGGAAGAACGTGCTACACCGTTGCTCCCCGCCCCCCCCACTTATAGCAAAGGGTTGCGGGGTTTTAAAATTTTTTCCCCAACTTTTCTTTAGGAAACTTTGAGAATATAACTTTATTTGATGAACCCAAAGGAATATCAAGGCCGGATGACTTTGGGCGTCTTAGCATGGGGAAGAATACAACAAATTTCCGATACCTCAAAAAAATTCCCAGATATCCTTTGGTAAAATATCAACCGTTTAGGTTTTGCCGGGAAAAGAAAGGAGACCATAGACATTCATTATCCGGGTTTAGCTTGAAGTACTAGTGCTTTGCGATTGGAAGAGGCGCGCAACCAAAAATTGAAAGGAGGAAGGGGGGGGAAGAAATTGAAGATTTGAAGCTATGGACCAAAATAAACTTTTTAAGATATTTTCATAGAATATAAGGGGGGAAATTAACGAAATGGTTCAAAAATTTATTTTATTATTCACTATTTCTATACTACTCATGTATTATTTGTAAGTTAAAAAAAATACAACTTGCAAATAAATGTTATCCCAAAAATGAATAAAATATATGGCTCATTGAGCTTTCTTCTATTTACTTGTGTTCATATTTTTACTTTTATAAAGTTAGGGAAAATACCTAAAATATACTAAGAATATACTTAAATTAAAAAAAGAAAGTTATATACTTGAAAAATATACTAAGAATATACTTATAATATATAGTTTTATATAACTTTAATACTATATATTATAAAAATATTCTTTGTTTTTTTAGTTATTTTAGTTATATATATATTAAGTTATACATTTATAAGTTATATATAACTTAAAATATTTATATATATTAAGTTATATAACCTAAGTATACGATAATATATTATATATATATATAATATATTTTAATTTTATTTTAGGTTTTTAAATTAAAAAAAATATAAAAAAATAATTTTAAAATATAATTTTGTTTTAAGTATATTAAAAAAAAATTTATAAATTAAAAAAATTAATATAAATAAATAAATTTATATTATATAAGTTTTTATAAGTATATATAGTATATTTTAAAGGTTTTGTAGTATATATTTAAAATATAATTAAAAAATTTATAAGTATATTGTTTATTTTTTAAATTTTTAAAAATTTAAATTTTTTTATAAATTTTTAAAAATTAAAAATATTAAAAATATAAAAAATATATAAAATATATATATATAAAAAAAAAAAAAGGGGGTTTTTTTTTTATTTTAACCCCAAAAAGGTTCGTTTTTTTAACCAAACCCTTCCCCTAACCGACCGTCCCGTCCTTTTAAAACCTAAAGGCCCCCTTTTTGGGGGGACGATCAATTTTCCAGGAAAATTTAAAAAAAATAATAAAAGCTAAATATAAAAATTATGTTATCCCAGGGGTTCCCTAGGGAATTGGATAATTTTGAACCCTTGGGCCATTGAGCAAACCTTTTCGTTTGTTTGTGTTAAAAGTTAATATATACTAAACAGAAAAATTTCCCTTTTTCCCATTTTTTTTTGGAAAAAGGGAAACCCCCACCCCCAGTACATCCCCCGTAGTGATGTTTAAATAAAAAATCGCAAACCGATTGTTAAATAAAAAATAAAATAAAAAATAATATTTAAATTGTGTTTTTGATCATTATATCTTCATATTACCCCATTATCAATTGCCACTAGCATTGGCACATGTTAGACTTTTCCACAAGCTCATTCACATTGGATGCAAGTCACGTGAATGCAAGTCTTTTTTACTAGCTTTAGCTGGTGACCTAGTCAGGATTCAATCTATATAAAATAATTTGACTTTATATAAAATGTAATTATCTTGATGAAAAAGGTTTAGAACAGTCCAATTCAACAGAGTAGAAGGTAGTACCAAATATAACTAAATTATTGTTAAATTCCCTTTTGGGTGAGGTAGATTTAAAGAAACAGAAAGAAATATAATTCCAAGTTTTGTGTTTCTTACTACTCTTTTGAATCTACTTTCTATTATTTCCTCTTTGTTTTGAAAACATTTCCAAATCCATATAATACACTGTTAATTATGTTTGAGAAAATTATATCGGAAAGAATTTAAATCAACGTTATGAGTAAAATTATTTTCTATCAAGTCACGTTGAATGGTTCTTGTACCGTTCAATGACTGTCAAAACGATAAAGTTTTTTGTTGGGTTAAAGACGATTTTTCGCACATGTTAGTACAGTTTTTTTGTTTTTGTTTTTTGCTATATGTGGTGCATGAATTTTTTTCCCCCCAAAAAGTCACTGTTATGTGTTATTTAATGGAAATATCATGTTTAGGAGATGATGTTCAACAAAACACGTTCTATAAATGAACTTTATAAATTGAATCATGAATTCGACTTAAAACTCATTTCAAAATGTGACTTACAGATCTCATTTCTGAATGGATTTACAAAAATTTTTTTCTAAATATGTGATTTCATAACACCAAACCAAAAATATGCGAAAATTTTTAGTCCTTTTCAATTTTTTTAGTTTACCTTTACAAGTGATCTTCATTTTACGAAAAGATATTTAAAAAAAAATTTAAA
>NW_026722312.1:0-9985 GCF_029784015.1 Lycium ferocissimum | reverse complement strand
TGGGGGGGATCACTTATAGACTCTATTTGTGAATACTTCATTATTTACGCTTTGACACATTTTCTCCGTAATGGAAAAGAAAGTTCTTTCTGGTTTGGTGGTTTTCAGAACAAACTATGGAAGAGACAAACAAATGGTAAAAGGTTTTTGACTTGATTGTGGTAGGTTATGTTCCATGATAACCCAGCATATTGACCCCAGTAAATTAGTTTTGTTGGGTCATTTATCATTCATTGATACTACGTCTTAACTCGCCTAAAATTTGGTTAAATTTGGTTCAACGTGCCCATTTGACACCCTAGTCTCAAGAGAGTTATCCATTGCCGATGGACATTTCATCTTTTCTAACAATAGTCAACTAGTTAGGCTTGTTTTCTGCAACAGTGGATAATATTTTGTAATTCTTGAGAAAACTGATTAGCTGAGTATTTTTCTTTCTTTGGAGATTTCAGATCTAAATGCAGTTCTATTATTGCAACCATATTGACAATCTTGAGAATCATTTCCAATTAGATTACAGCTAGTACTCCACGTTAATTCTTCGTTTAATATCATTCTGATGCTTCAACAAATTTTCGGGGCATCTTGTTTCTTTATAGCCTTGTTGGATCTGTAGGTCCTATTTTCCTGTCATCTGCACCCCAACATGCATTTTTGTTGCTTGACGCAACCTATATGTTGATTCTAAATACAACTTTGGAAATTTCGTGAGCCTTTTAAATTCCTGATGAGCCTTCTGTTGCAGCTTATTTCTGCGATTGTTCGCCATAGAAGTCTACTGACCCATCCAATCAAATTCATTTCTAGGAGACAACCTAATATCCTGAAATTCAAATGAAACAGGTACTGGCCTTTTTACTTAAAAAAATGTTGAACTTGGCTTGTTTCTTATGCTGTTTATCCTTATGTACATTTATGCCAACAACGGTATGCTTGTTAGGGGCCCCGGGGGAAGCAGGATGGGCACAAGAAAATCTGTTCCTTCCTCTTCCACCCAATATTCCTTTTTCTGTTCAACAAAAATTTTTTCCAGGCATCAGTTGTAAATATCCATTTTTATAAGTAAAAAATTTTTATATTACCATTTGTTTATAAAATTTTTTTTTATCTTTGATTGAAATCAACCCAAAAAGAAATTTTAAAAAAACAAGTGGTGGTTTTTTCACTTTTTTTCCCCTTACGGCAAGACAAAACCTTTATAGGTGCCAAAGGGGGTTTGTTGGTCATAAAAGGTTTTTCTTCTTGTTTTGTTTATTCAAAATTTTTTTTTTATTATATACATTCAGAATTTTTTTGTGAGGTCGGGACATGAAACCCTTTTTGTTTCTTTAATGCTGTAAAAATTTTTAAAAAAATTTTTCTAATTTCTTGCTTAACTTTTTTTGGGGTGTTCTATCGGGAAAAAAAAATAACATATAATTAGATTTCCAGTTGTATTTCTAATGCTGTGGGCGTTTTTAGTTTCAATTTAAAAAAACCCGGGAAAAGGGGGGGGAAAAAAAAAAGTTTTTTCAATTCCCCTTTTTTTGGGGTGGTCTTTTAAATTTTTCCCTTTATTTAAATTTTAAAAATTTCCTTTTTCTTTCCCTGGGTTAAGTTAAAATCCCAAAAGGAAAAATTTTAAAAAAAAGCAGGAGTTTAAAATTTTAACCCCCCCTTCCCTTTGGGGAAAAAGTTAGGACCAAAAATTTATGTCTTTGGGGACGGGATAAAAATCGGTATCTTTGTAATTTTTTACAATTTATGGGCATAAAATTTTGCCATTAAAAAAACCTTGGTAAACTTTTGGGGAAACAAAGATGGGACCGGGATACTTATTTATTGGGGGTTTACATAAGTATCAGTCCGGCATAACTTTGATAATTCCTTCACAGTTTATCTGGTCAGCATAAAGTTTGCCCATTAAAAGTATGCCCCAAATAAACTTGTGAAGGAATTACTGTTATCTTGGGGCCGGCGTGCCGCATACCAAGAATGCGCACATAAGGCGTACGAGTATCTGGTCCGACATAAATTTTGTAATTCCTTAACAAGAGTATCAGCCGGTCCCAGATAATATGCCGACCCAAACCTTGCCTTGTAATTTTTTTTTTAATTTATGTTGAGCGGAGTTCGAACTCGAACCCTACGATTTACAAGGAAAGGTTAAAAGTTAAATCCTGAAAGGTAAAAATTAAAGACCAAAGAATGATGGCGTAATTTAAAGGACCACAACGTTGAAAAAGAAAATTTAAAATAACACTCTAAAAGAAGTAAGTAATCCGCGCAAAAAAAGGTATCATAAATGACTCAAAATTGTCCTCCTTCAACCCATTACATCAAAAATGCCATCAACGTATTCTTTAGGTCTATAATTTTATTAACAGAGCAGTGACATGGAATTGATGACATGGATTATTTAAGGGATCATAACCCATATGTACTGCCTAAACGAACGGGGCAATTTCTAGATTGCCCTTATTTGAGAAGCTGATCTTTAATTTTCACCTCAAAATGGTCTTTAAATTACGCATGCCCGCGTAGGGCAAAAATTTGCGGACAGATTTATAAAATTTTGCCTTGCAATTCTTTTTTTTTAAGTGAAATGGGTTTTGAGCCCACAACCTCAGTGTTAAAAGGCGAGGGTAAAATTTAAAGACCATCAATTTGAAGGGCAAAAATTAAAGACCACCCCAAATAGAGGACAATCCGCGCAAAAAAAAAAAAAAAAAAAAAAAAGAACAAACAGTTTATTATGAGCATAGCCCAATAGATTTTTACGTCTAAACTAGCTAATATATATCTACATTGAATTTCAAGAAGCCTAATCCATTTTTGTGTTATTTTTTTTTACCTTCTTCCCAGAGCTATCATAGAATCCTCTTTATTTTTCTCTTTCATTTTTAAAATCCGTATAACATGATGTATAAAAGTATACATACCCAATTATACATTATATACGTCCTTGTACACTATTATACATTACATACATATTACATATACATCCTTATACACTATTATACAGTGAATATAGATTGTATATATAATGTATATTCTTCGTATAACTATGTATAAACAAAGTTGACCAACGGAACATTAAAATATCCAAAGGCAACCACTATTATACATTACATATGCACGATATATACTGTATAAGTAAGTATATGTTTTGTATAAGTATATGTTTTGTATAAGTATATGTTTTGTATAACCACGTATAATTACAATTAACCAACAAAAACAACAGAATATCCAAAAGACAACCACCGAACTTGGAGTGTTGTGCTACACTTAGTCGCTATGTGAAAATCCGGCCAGCGCACTGTAGGAAACTCAACGCCTTATGTTCAGTAGCTTGAGACAATAAATTAATGAGACTGAGCTTTAGGGTGGTTGTCGACGAATCGCCGTAAAAATTAGTATATGGAGTTTCATGCTGAAATCGATGCCAAATGATAGATCCATCCAAGTTCTATCCATTTATTTAGGTTTTGTGTGGTGGAGATGACCGTAACTTCATGAATTTGAGAAGGAAGAAATTAGAGATTTTGAATATTTTAAAATTTGTGGAGATGAGGTGATTTTTGAAGGTTTTGGGTTATGGGTCTAGGTAAAGGAGAAGGAGACGATTCAATTGGCGTAATTTGAAGGTGAATAGAGGTTGCCGGTCTGTGTGCGATTTTCGACCAGCAGAGATAATGCGGCAAACGGTGGTTGTGGCCGCGATGACAATGGCGATTGAGAATTAAAAAAGAAGGGAAAGAAAGGTATAGGACTTGGGGGCTAGGGTATTACAAAAATCTGGCTAAATGGTGATAAAGGAGTAATTGGTCATATCTAGTAAACTTGATGGCCTAATGGACATGAGCCTTAATTTTTCCAATATTCAAATGACTTTATTATATTGTTCCACATAACCTTTTAGACTCAATCCAAAAATCAATAAGATCTATAATTCTATTTTCACTCATGTAAGATGACCATTTGCAGTAATGGCAGAAAAAGAACTAGAAAGTACTCTTTATCAATCAGTGGCATGAGGGGTAAGAAAAAGATGCACCAAAATTAACGCCAAACTAAACAAAATGATCACTAGATATTATCTGTCATCATATTTTTGCTAACATACCGTAAAATTTTCTTTTTTGGCCTTCTTGTTTGTGAAGGGTAGAAATTCACTGCTAGAGTTGCTGAGTATGATTTTGATCTTCACTAAAGTACCTAGATTTTCTATCAAGATCAGATCGCTACATTTACCGTTATCAGAAAGCAAAATAGAGTCATAAGCCTGAACCTAAGTTATTAAAACCTAAGTTATTAAAACTCTCCTGTATGGAGAAAATATCTTGAGGATATCATAATCTTCACTAAAGTACCTAGATTTTCTATCCAGGTCAGATCGCTACACTTAATGTTATCAAAGGCAAAATAGAGTCATAAGCCTGAACCTAAGTTATTAAAACTCTGCTGTATGGAGAAAATTTCTTGAGGATTGCTGGATAGGAGCCCCTTTCTATTTTTCAAGAATTCTCTCTTAATCAAACATACCAAAAATTCCATGGCATTAATCAAAAAGAAAAGTGGCTCAACAACTTTAGAATCCAAGTAGATAGCGCAAATTGAGTATAAAATCTGTCTTCAACTTGAACCCAAGATAATGTACAAGAAAATCTAAAGAAAAAGAGGAAAGAAAGAAATTTGAAGAACCCCCTATATGGGGAAAAACTGACAACAGTTGTACGTAGCAGAGGTTGATGCGCGAAAGATAGAGAAGATCAGACGTGACTCAGCAATCAGCAACCCCTATCTTGGCTTACAGACCAGTCTGGGAGTTGGTTAAACCTATTGAAGATCCCGAGCCATCGTACAGGTTTGTCAGAACCCGGAGGTATGTGATCATGATCAAGAAAATGTCTGGTCAAGATAAGTCTCGACGATAACCGACCTTGAAGAATCCAAGATTCTCTCCTGAAGAATCTTAATTGTGTAGCAAACGTGCAGGTAATGGTCATCGAAGTGGGCCGAACAAGATGGAGAAACGTTGCTTAGAGTTATGCTATAAAAGTATCCCTTCTCCTTGTATCCCATTTGATTTTTCATCACTGAATCACCGAGTACTATTACACTTTCGCTCCATTATTTTTTTCCAGCTTTCAGGTTCTAAAGCTTTCATAGCCATTGTAATCCAGAGACGTTGCCATTCAACAACCCCGAAGTCATCTCAATAAGCATCACTTACTTTGCTTTATTCGATTACTTTGTTCATTATTACTTGCATATTATTTTACATTGCTTCCCATTTAGTAAGTCAGTATGATTATGCCATTGTTTGGTCGACCTTAACCTATTTGTTGTTAAGCCACTAAACACGTTCAATTGTTACTCTAAATTGCGAATTTAGGGGTAAATAGTTTGACGTCGTATGTGGGAATAGGAAAATTGTGGTGTTATTTAGACCAATTACCAACTCTTTTCTAACTAACATTAATCTGTTTTTCAAGAGAAACCGATATCATGTCTGTAATCGAGGGAAACGTGTTGAATTCTGGCCAGGAGGACAACACAGTGAATCTAAACGTTGTCCTATTGCCTGCAAATGGGGCTGATGTACCCGGCTTCACGGGAGTGCCCCAAACTAGGGAGCGGGACCAGGACCAGGACCAGGAAGATCTTACGCGAACAAATTCAAACTAGAAAAGGATCTTCCTTAGTCTTGAAGAATGAGGGGCAAAGTGATATACAACAGGGTCAAAGACAAAGACCCCATGCGAACCCTCGTGTCCAACGAAAGCTAGGATCGTCATAAAGGAAAGGCTCGCATCCCTAAGGATAATGTGGTGTACGTTGATGATGGGAAATGAGGCGCGCCAGCCAAGTCGCTCTGGATCTTAACATGGTCGGAGGAGTGACTCCTTCTTAGAAGCGGTGGCAAAGCTCTTGTCAGCTCAACAAAATTAGATGGCGATCCAACAAATCAAACAGCGGCACAACATAACCAATTGATTACCCGGTTGCAGTGATCAGTGTCTAGACGTACATATTTTTAGCCACTTCACACCTTTGATTTGGTACTCTTTTCTAGTGTTTTAAGTACATTCTGACCACTTTATACTTGATATGTGTGTGTATTGTGTTTAGGTGATGATTGGGAAGCTCATGTTTTGATACAAAAAGAGATGAAATACCACTTTGGAGTCTGAGTAGAAGTCATTTTGAAGTATTATGAACGAGCTAAGCACCCGAGGGAAAAGTATGCACGAAAAAAAGCTGAAAAAAGTAAAGTATAGTAGAGAATATAAGGGCACCACATGCCCCCTAGGTGGGTTATGCGCCATGCCCTTGCAAATTGGCAACAAAAATGCAAGCCACCAAAATACAAGGGAACTCCGTGCCCACTAGGTGTGTGATGTAGCATATCCTCACAAAATCAGCCCAGTCCAAGTCGGTGGACTTTATTTGGAGATCCGGTCTATGGTCAAATCCTAGCACTATATATACATCTTCTACACATTTTTTAATACATATTCTACACATTTTTCAGAGGAGAACAAGACCTTGGAGAGGAATGCAACGTAAGGACAACTAAGCACATCATCGTAGAGCAACGATTCACGCAGTTTATCAATTCTTTCTTCTATTTATTTAGTTGAATAATTGTAATTGTGTAATCGCCATACTATGAGTTGCTAATTTCTTATTATTCTAGGATTACCAGATTGGTCATGATTGTTGTTAGTTGAAACTTGATGTTAGTATATGTTTGATTATCATCAATTCATATTTTTTAAAATAGTTTACTTACGTTATCCTGCACTTAATTATTTGAGTGCTTGATTACCAATTGAATACTATCTACGAATTTAGATTGTGAGTCCTATCGGAAAGGTCTAGTTTGCATTATGGGGTAATGTAGAGCTTGTTCGGTTCGTCTAGGGATTCGCCTGGCACTGATTAGCGGCACTTACTAACTTATAATTAGCAAGTGACAGGCTAGTTGTAGACCTTTACTTTGTTTGGCTTGCTTAGTCCATTACAAGAGTTAAAAATGCATCATTAGTATTAGATAAGTTCATGGGAACATAATGTTGGTGATCCTGTGCGACGTAATATCAATCTTGAGATTAGTATACTAGATTTTCAACGGACTAACTCGAGTGGATATGCAACATGAATAGATAAATTCCCTCGTAACTCTAGGATATTCTTCTCTGAATTTTCAATCAAATTACTTGTCTTGTTTACTTTCTGCTTTAAAATCTTCAAATCATTGATTTCTTGCAATTTAATCTAGTTAGAAAATTACGATTAAGTCCTTGTTGAAATGGTACTTTACTTTCGACTTTATTAATTGTCGACCATGTATGGTTGCGTGTTATTCTGGAATGACCAAGTTTTTAGTGTCGTTGCCAGGGATTTAGGCTTTAACTTTCTTTTTAGATTAGATAATTTTTTTTTTCAGTTTCACGTTCGTTTCTCTAAGTTTTTGTTGCTTTGCAGGTACTTGAATGCTAAGGGAAAATTTTTGAGATAAAAACCTTGTTGAGCCAGATTCTTACCCTGAAAAGGCTCTGCGCAAGATATTGTGTGAGAAAAGAGCTTTAGCCGCATAGGCTAAGAAAAGTGAGAATCGTCGACGAGACCACGACGGTCTTCTTTGAAGATCAAGTACCCGTAGAGATGGCTGAGATAGCGGAAAGAACGGTGATAGGCGCGGCTAGGACTAGTGTGGAGAATATGAGCTAAGCCATCGTAAAGCCTACTATTACCTCACAGTTTGAGCTAGAGCAGAATATGGTGCAGTTGGCCAAATCGTTGGGCCAATTTATAGGTAATCTACATGAAGACCCGCAACAACACATTCATAATTTTTTGAAGATCACTGATACATACTTAAGATCACTGATACATACTTATTCACTGGAGTGACTCTAGACTATGTCAAGTTGACACTATCTCCGCTCTCCTTATTGGGGCATGCTAAAGCATGGTTACAGAACAACCCGCAAATTCCATCCGCACGGGGATGATCTTGCTAAGAAGTTCTTGATAAAGTTCTTTCTTTCTAGGAAGATTAAGTCATTGAGAAGCGAGATGGTGAGTTTTAACAGAAAGTAGGGGAAATTTTATATGAAGCTTGGGAGCAATTCAAGCAATTGCTCAAATATTGTCATCATCACAGGTAGTCTAATCAGATCTTGGCCACACGTTTGTGGAGAGTTTACATGATGATACTAAGTTGCTTCTAACTTTTCTTGTGGAGGGCAGTGCATGCAGAAAAATTATGATGGGATTAAAGAATTGCTCGACACACTTAGTTTGATTAATCAGAATTGATATCAGCTAATCCATCGCGTACATTGCCATGATACTGTTGGCACCTATTTTTTTACTTCCCGTAATTTATTTTGATCACTCAGAGCCCCCGGGTAATAAGTGAATGAGCTGAGCATTTCTAATAAACTTAAATGATCTTTATAAAATGCCAGATCAATATTTCTTCCCTTCAAATCAGCAAAAAATATTTTCATGCATCATGTTTTTATGTAGATGTCACGACCCGACTAGGGCCATGACGGGAACCCGGGGCTAACCACCGAGCACTTCTCATTCTATTACTCATTTGATTTCATTCATATTCTTATGCTCATAATCATAGAAATACTATTTCAACAACAACAACAATAACAACCCGGTGAAATCCCTGACGTGAGGTGCAGGGAGGGTAGAGTGTACGCACACGACTCCTACCAAGGTAGGACTTCGGTTTCGAAAGACCCTCGGCTCAATAGAAAGCATAAGAGCATAAAAAAGAGGTCGGATAAGGCAAGAGATTCGAAAGCGATATGGAAGTGCAAATAACTAAAGCGACTAAGCCATGATGAAGCGGTTGTAAAGGAGCGGTAGCTATCACGGATAAAATAAGATAATCAAAATACGAGAATAACAAATAGTAAGCGAGAATCAAAGCACAGAACTTATATCGCGATAAAGTGACTACTAATATGAAAGGATAAACGTTACTATCTACTAGCCTTCTACCCTAATCCGAGTCCTCCATACCCTCCTATCTAAGGTCATGTCCTCGGTAAAGAAGCAGAATCGCGCTATATCTGTCTAATCACCTCTCCCCAATACTTCCGCCTACCCCTACCTCTTACTCGAAACCATCCATGGCCAACCTCTCACGCCTCCGCGCCGGGGCATCTATGTCTCTCTCTTCCATGTCCAAACCATCTCGGTCTCGCTTCCGCATCTTATCTTCCACCGAGGCCACTCCCATCTTGTCCCGGATAGCCTCATTCCTAATCCTGTCCTCTGGTGTGCCCACATCCATCTCAACATTCTCTTAGCGACTTTCATCTTTTGAACGTGAGAGATGTGGCCGGCCGACAACTCCGCCCATACAACATAGTCGGTCTAACCACCACTTTGTAGAATTTGCCCTTAAGTTGTGGTGGCACCTTCTTATCACATAGCACTCCGGAAGCGAGCCTCCATTTCATCCACCCTGCCCTAATACGGTGTGTGACATCATCGTCAATCTCCCCACTGCCTTGTATAATAGACCCAAGATACCTGAAACTACTTGTCTTCTGGATGACCTGGGTACCAAGCCTCACTTCCACGCCAGCCTCTTGAGGTGCTTCACTGAACTTGCACTCCAAGTACTCTGTCTTGGTCCTCTCGAGCTGAAACCTTTAGACTCCGAGTTTGACGCCAACCCTCCCGGCTTAGCGTTGACTCATTACGAGTCTCGTCGATCGAAGACTATGTCATCGCGAAAAGCATACACCATGGCACCTTACCTTGAATATGCCGTGTCAATTCATCCATCCCAAGGGAAAAAAACGGTAAGAGCGATCCGTGCAACCCCATCACAAAGGAAAGTGCTCTAATCTCTCCCCTTTCCTTACCCGTCTTGGCTCCCCATACATGTCCTTTTTTTACCCAATGTACGCCCGTACACCTTTTTCAACATCTCCATAGGATCTCCCGAAACTTTGTC
>NW_026722311.1:0-7777 GCF_029784015.1 Lycium ferocissimum | reverse complement strand
AAGTTTCCTTCTTAAATACGATCCCACTTTACGGGCCGTATTTCAAAATACGGTCCGTATTTAACAATATAAATTCCACAAGACAATTTCCAGAATGCACAGTGATTTGGGGTATCACTTTACGACTTGAAATACGAGTCGTATACTGGTTTACAGTCCGTATTACAGGCGTAAATCCCCATCCGAAAGTCAAGGAAATTTTCAATTCTCACATTCTTTATCTGGTTTTCTAAGTCTGGGATCATGGTCAAGGCTTAAGTTAAAGGTCTGAGGTGTTACAGTTCGCCTACGGAGGTGGGAAAGGTAGGTGCCCGCACGACTTAGCTAAATTGGGTCGTGACACTAAAATAAATA
Organism: Lycium ferocissimum; assembly: GCF_029784015.1. NCBI lineage: Eukaryota > Viridiplantae > Streptophyta > Magnoliopsida > Solanales > Solanaceae > Lycium > Lycium ferocissimum. The sequence goes on along the minus strand of NW_026722311.1, from coordinate 7,423 downwards.
GCACTCGTCATGGTAAACTTGAAGTTTACGGGTACAAATAATTTTATCAGTTGACAAGACCATTTTTGTCATCTTGATTTAAATCTGATGTGCTAATTTGTTATTCGAAATATATTGAAGAACTAGAAGATTCTTCAAGAATCTTTTGTGTTGCTTGTTCTCATGATAAGTTGATTAAACCAGCTAATGTTGGAACTAAATTTCCTAAATTCTGAAAAACATAAAAGGTGAATGTGGGCCCCTTCACCTGTGATGTGATGTCTTAAATAGATGCATCTATGAGACGGTCACATATACGTATATTGTCAACTGGCAGTTTGACATTTACGAAGTTGCTTGCTCAAATTAATTGAGTTGTAAGCATAACTTCCAGAATATGTAATCAAGACAATTCATCTTGATGATGTTGGTTTATATCTAAGCTAGTTTGGCAATGGATGCCTCCATAATATAGCTAAACCATTGCTTATAAGAACAGAGTTTCAGAAGTTGGTCGAAGAAATGATATATGGATACAACATCACTTTTATGCTTCAGACCAACAAATTATGATAAACTCTCCCCTCATAATTAGTTCAGGATCAGGAACTAGATATTTTCATCTCATAGCTTTTGATGTGCGGTATATGATTAATGGATATACCACGAGGCACACAGATGGATTTTCCAAAGAAAATGGGGATATGTGTTAGTTTTTCTAACATAAGGGGAGAGAATAAGCAGCTAAGAAATATTTTGTGAATTATCATCAGTATGATCATCAGATAATCAAGTCAAATGCTGGAAGCATTTGCTGACCCAACTATTTCATATTTCATCTGCAAAATGCTCTTAATGTCCCTGAAGGACAGAGTCTACAGCATGCATGGAGCATGTTAGACCAACAGTTCCAAATGTAATAATCCTTGACTTGAAAAGGAAGGAGCAAATGATCAAAATGATTATAATAAGGAGGAAATATGCTCTTGAAGAGCTTATGACATAACACTTCATGAAACCTTATAGGAGGTTCAGGTACCTGAAAATAATTAAGTGACGAGTAAGTTATGTCGAATTGCGAACCGATACAAAATGATATCTCGTCGACTATATCTTTGATACAATATGGCGCACAATATTGTATAAGATTGTGAGGATTGGAGTTCTACGTCTCTTATAGCATGATGACGTAGAAATAATTACCAAGTGATATGATGCATTTTGGTCAGCGTAAAGCTTATTGGACTTGCAGTCCAAACATCAGAAGATGTCACGCCATTTAACTACTAAATGGATGTTGTCACAGTCTATATGTCTTACTTGATAAATTTCAAAAATTTCTAAATGATTCAAAATGCCTGAAGCATATACAAGTTCTTAAGGAACTTGTTCATAATCCTTATATGGATAAAATCAGGTAAGGTGAATGTGATTTAATCACTTTAGTGAATATTCAATGACGAAGGTACAAAGATGACCCTGTTCACCCTTGTCTGTTTATGATAATCAGAACCTTTCATATTATTGTGCAAGTTGATGACTTGAATATTATTGGAGCTCTTGAAGAGTTTCCAAAAGCAATAGATTATCTGCTAAAAGAAGTTGAAATGAGAAAATTATATTGGTCCTGAAATACCATATATTTGTGCAATTGATGCATTTATTTATCTTGCTATAACTAAGAGCATGATATAGTTTACTCTGACATGGAGATATTGAAATAGATAAATTGCATATTGCAAATGAAAGCCCTGACATGAATGTATTTGTCCTAACAAATATCGTCAAGTGTTTTGGATATACAGGGCATTCATCTGATCCATATAAGAGTTCAATCCACATATGTAATCTGTTTTCATGGAGGATTACTGTCATACCATGTTGGTTTACATGACGGTCAAATCGTAGAAAGACAACGACAGATTATGAGCAAGTCAAGAATTGTACTTGTTGTGATTGCAATGTTGTGATTGCAACAATATTATATGGTGACGATGCAACTCTATCTAATGAAGGAAGATGTAAATCATAAACCAGTTTGTCAACTAATCATTTGACAGATCTGATCACATGCTCTGCCAACCTCAAGTTATGATAAGTTGGTATACAAGATTGGAGTACATTATCTTCAAGAATTATGTGATGCTTTAATCAGGGGGAGTAAATATGCGCTGTAATCTTTTTCCCTTAACCAAGGTTTTGTCCCATTTGGGTTTTCCTGGCAAGGTTTCTAATGAGGCAACTCTCAAAGGCTATTAATAGATATGTGTACTTTTTTTCCTTCACTATGACTTTTTCCCACTAGGTTTTTCCTAATAAGATTTTAACGAGGCACATCATCTAATTAATGGGCATGCAAGGGGGAGTGTTAAAATTTGTGTGTCCATTAAGTTACTTGGAGAGGAAGTTAACATTTGATTTACTTGGAGACCAAGATAATTTGGCCAGAAAACTTGGCCACCAAGATAATATCTTGGTTGCTTGGCCATCAAGAAATATCCCCTTATAAATAGGAGGTTCATTTGTAGAATATGATATATACAATGAAATTTCTCTTAAATTAAAGGTTGAATAATATATCAGTCTCTTTCTATATACTTGTCTTTGGTATATTTAATTTATAGCCTTAATTTTATAACATTATTATTATTATGAGACTTATTATGACTTTGAAATGTCTTTGTTTAATTATTTATGCATGTTATACTTGTAAGAATTGTCTAATCGGATGTGGATGTTACGCCTACCGGGTGGGGGTAGGTGCCTTCACGGCTTTGAAAATTGGGTCGTGACAACTTTAGAATACTTTGGTCATAAAATTTAGTAGCGAGTAGAGGTAATCTAATCCAAGTGGAAGATAAAATAATTTTCACGGCCAATGATATTAAATGTGGTTCCCACTATTTGGTACACCACGAGAAAATAGGGTTTACCCTAAAATGATCATCAGTCAACTGTTGGTTGGAACGATAATCTGATGAAAATTATTTCATATCTGTTAGTGTTAAGAATTTAATAATAACACGTTTCTATTTGCAGGAAAACACTCAAGGACTTCAACAAGCCCATTGGACGAGTCTTGACAATAAGGGAGTCGGCCCATTGATTCATACAGCCCATAAAATTTATAGAATCAACCAACCCATTGAAGGATATTCTCATCAAGTGAAACAATCAAAAAAAGACCGTGTACTCAAAGAAATGAAGATCGTTGCGCGCCTACATTAAATGCAGTCAATGAAGGTGTCACGACCCAACTCCGTAGGCCGCGACACGTGCCCTAATTGGGCACTCGTACGTACCTTAACCTAAGTTAGCAAAATATTAAAAGTAAACAGAAATAATAATTTAACGAAACCGATGGGCATGACGCACGAAGGCCGATAAGGCCGTCACAAAACATAGATAAACTCTAAACGTACGCACATCTCACGAAACATATACGAACCCACACCACATGTGTCTGTACCTCTACGGAAACAGAGCGAAATATGACATAATCATATGACGGGACGGGGCCCCGTCGTACCCCCGAAATAAATATGTACAAATGTAGCAAAAAATTTTTATACCAAAATACGGGCCTGGACAAAGGAGCACTTCAACCAGCTGAGCAAACAACCTAGGCGGGCGAATCATCAAATCAAATGTCTGTACCTGCGCGGCACGAAAACGCAGCCCCCGAAGAAAGGGGGTCAGTACGAAAAATGTACTGAATATGTAAAGCGGAGACTGTAATAAATAACATTAAAATCAGAACAGAATGTACGGAGGAAGCATAAGATACATACGGAATCAAAATGCATACCAGAAAAATCATAAGTAATGCATACGAAAAACATATGCAAAGCCGCCCCGCTATGGGACTCGGTGAATGAACGAGAGGCGCTCCCCGGTCCGCGCCAACACAAAGATACTTCGAGTAGGGAATATCTCCGAACAAATCATAACATACCAAGTGGCCACGTACGAACATAATCGGCAGATATCGAATAAGCGTACATGGCACATCATACACCACAACCCATGTACGTATATACCGCCCCTCACACGGGGCGCGGCGAATAATGCGAGAGGAATACGCTTGAGAACATATCCTGGCCCGGGCTCAGTGTGGGAAACATTGAGGCATCCACGAGTGGAGTAGTGAGAAACTAATGCAATAAAAATACCATAAAAATTTCCAGAGACTCAATGAGGCATAGCAAAAGACAAATCAAAATAATGGAGTCGGACGGAAGCACAGTACGTACCTTTCGGACATCACGGCGGATTATGTCAAACAGAACTTTCAGAGTCCAAGTACATATCAAAACATTTCATAAGGCTTGGCGGAATATTTAAGATGATTTTTGTTTAGCAATCAAATCATTTCTTGAAAGCCGCTCGGAAACAAATCGTAATTACAAAAGGATAAAACCGGTAAATAGTGGGCCCACCTCGGTCAAATGAGGTGGCGAACATAGAACATACATATCAAACCTCATAATATCATTAATAAATGTTTTAGAGTAGTCGAATTGAATTTGGACAAGTTTTATGCATCTAAAACCATTCTAGCTATTCATGATCTAGCTGGGTTCAATCCTACTGAAGGAAAAAGGGGGAAATTCAACCGCAAATTCCAGGAAGTAGGAATATCCCCAAGGACCAAAGTTGAGCCTAATACCCTAAGACGTGCCAAGAAAAGAAATAGGAAAACTTTACATACCTTTTTCGCTTGTTACGCTTGTCGAAACTCCAATCCCATTTCGTCGAAAATCTGCAAATGGTCATGGTGACCAGTCACTATTCATGCAAGTTGATATTTCAATCTTTGGCTTCTATTTGGCTACCGAAATTTCGGCAGCACTTCCCCTATAAATGTGACGCCCCCGAGATTCAACTCGGCTCAAAACAACAAACAACAACCCAACAACAACACCAACAATCATAACAAAACACAACATGACATAACTAACCAACTTTCCAACATAATACCATAACTTCCATTCCGACTCCACACGTCCAAATTAATGCCATCATATTCACATTCATTACTAACTAAAGTCATTACAATACCATTCGGAAGCATTTCATATCATTTCTACCATATATACACAAATTGTACAAAAGACACAACTTTCCACCAAAGTCATAATTTATCCAAATTTTCCAATCTTTAACATAGATGTTCATAACATATTCCTATCTTCCAAGTTCATCAATAATCATCATGATTCACACTTTAATATCTCAATTTCCATAATGTCATAAAATCATACAAATACGACATAAATCCCTACATTCCGTTTTCATACCAACTCAATCCATAATTGCTTCATTTACATCATAATGATCACCACAACACAACTAACATATTAAACAAAATAAATTCGTCACCATTTCACCTACATATAGGCCACGGCCAACTTCAATGTTTCAATCCTCAACCAAATTTATTCAACTTTCATTTCTAATACAAACTCCACAATAACCACAACTAAATTACAACATAGTCACATTACATACCAACACATATGCACGGCCACTTGCATGCTTTCACTTCCACCATGCAAACTTCCATATTTCTATATTTTCTTCTCATTTACATATACTACAACACAAACAAACCTTCAAAACATAATTAGAAGTAATGAATTCTTACCTTTTTCCTCAATCTTCTTTACTTGAACAAGTTGTCCATTTGAAGAAACAAGCCTTCTTTCTTCCAAACCAATCACACCAAGTTGATAAGGGCACTTAATTTAGTAGGAAAATCACAAGACAAGAATTTTTGGAACAAGATTTTGGAGGGTTGGTTTCCCCCACCCTTGGCCGAATGGCCTCAATGTTGTTCTCCAATTTTTTTCTTGTTTTCTCATCCTTGGCTTGTCTTGAAATTTCTAGAGAATTTCATGAATTATGGCCTCTTATACTTATTTATCACATGACTAAGTCATGGGTTGGGCCAAGTGCTTTGGCCGGCCACCCTTACTCCTTTGGGCTTGATTTTTCTTTTTTTTTTCAAGCCCAACTACTTAGTCCATATTTTTGGTGATTCATGAAACCAATTTCCGACATTCCAATTTTGCCCTTAGTCTTTTCCAATATTTCCACGTCACTAGTTTCCAAAACTTCACATGCACACTAAGTAGAATCCAATGGAAACCTTAATTCCTACCATTCCGACTTGTTTCCAATTTTTCCGAATACGCATAAAATGCGAGGTATAACAGAAGGAATATTTTATTTAAGGAAGCAAGTATAAAGGAGCTACATCAACGAGAAGAATTTAAGGAAGCAATAACTGGAGATCCTAAATCAAGTTGAAGCTGTGGACAAGGAAAGCTGGAAGCAATAAATTGGAGATCTTAAATCAAGTACTGATCGAAGTCGTCTACAAGGAAAGCTGCCTAGAAGATATGAAGATCAATCAACATTGAATGCTCTTGCCTTATTCTTGGAAAATCACGATCCTCAATATTCCTATTTTCCAAGGATCAAATCTTTTGGGTTGCCTTCCCTGCTTGATGATCCAAACGGCTATATTTTCAAGAATATAAATAGAGGCTTTAAACAGACGAATGTAAATTGCACTTCATCTAAACCTTCCCATAGTCTTTGCTCGACTTCTGATAAGCATTGTAATTCTGAGTGATTTACTGTGTAAACAAAAAAAAAGAGGAGAAATAAAATTGTAGTTGGTGAGGTATTGGATCAAAAGATTACGAGAGTTTGAGTGTAGACATAGGAACTCCATTCAAACGAAACATTTTACCCAACAGCTTTACTAAGAGCGGCAGAGAACACCCTTGCAACCCAAAGGGACTGGAGTAGGATCCACATTGGATCTAAACCAGTATAAAACATTTGGTGTCACTTACTTTCTGCAACTTACTTTCTGCACTGTTATAAGTTACTTTCTTATATAAGCCATAGTCGACTACTGAATCCTCAAAGTCGACTTACTAAATGAAAAAAATTCAATTCACCCCCTCCCTCCCTTCTTGCACTTTCTATTGGTATCGGATCAAGGCCTCATCTCTAGTTGCTTAACAGAACGTGAGGAAAGATCAAATGGCTGGATATCATATCTCTAGGGCTATTTTGCAAGATGGGCACTCTACAACTAGACCACCATACTTCGACGGTGAACACTATAACCACTGGAAGGAAAGATTCAAAAAAAAAATTCAATCAACTGATTGCCAAGCATGGCTAGTGAATAAAAAGGGACCAAGGCCTATTCCGACTGCTGATTCAAAGGACGCCAAGGCCAAGGTTGAAGTTGAATCTTTTGATATCACTAAAGAGCAACAGGAAGTCATCGCAACAAATGCTATAGCTATAAGTCTACTCTACTGTGCGGTGAGTAGAGAAGAATATGGAAAAATTTCAACTTGTGAAACTGCTAAAGAAATGTGGGACAAGTTGGAAGTTACTTATGAAAGAACTTCCAAAG
>NW_026722310.1:0-7292 GCF_029784015.1 Lycium ferocissimum | reverse complement strand
CACATACTACAACCTCAACAAAGCCTTTATACCCTATAAAAAGGATTGAACCATACCTTTATCTTCCCAAGTTCTTCATTTGGCCAAGGTGTCAAATTGAAGAAACAAATGCTTTTTCTTCCGAAACAATCACACCATGTTGTAGAGGAGGCTTGAATTAGTAAAATTGCATCAAGAAAATAATTTTTGGAAACAAGAATTAAGGGGGCAAATTTTGGGAACCATGGCCGAATGGCCATGGTTGATTTTCTCCTTGTTTCTTTCTTTCTTCTTTCTCTTAAGCTTCTTGAATTTTCTTGAAGCTTTGTCCCTTATATAATTAAATTGTCATGTGACAAGGTCACATGACTTAAATTAAATTTTTGTCCCCCCTTTTTGTTGTCATGGCCGGCCACTTTATGATTTTGGGCCAACATTTTCTCCAATTTTTTTCACTTTGTTCCTTAGGGCCCAATTGACGATGGGTCATTTCGGAAATTCACGGGACTAATTTTCAAGATCCCAATTTTGCCCTTAAGCTTCTTTAGTATTCCCACGTCATTATTTTTTTGTAACCAACTCATGAACCAAACAAGATCAATTCATTACATTGTCCTTAACTTGTCGCAATTATCCCAAGTTATCCGAACACGAAAAATGCGGGGCATAACAAGGATGATGATGATCGAGATACCCTGCAAAGAAAAAGTGGGGTTACTCCGAGTTACGTTGAGGTCTTAGAAGGGTGTCAAGAATAAAAAAGACATAAAAGCATTTACATCGCAACAAATCACTGTGGTGTCTCAACAAAGCGCGTTCAAGACCCGATTCGAACAAGTGATGGTGGCTATGACAAACAATGCCAACTCTGGGACACCTCCACCACCAATTAAGTACACTAGGTACTAGACCAACTAACTGCGGCAAAGGGGGACACCTAGACAATTTGGGAGTATTTTTTTTGGGAGTATGGGGCTCTAGGACTATGCCAATTGTGTAGGGTGATTCAGACCTTTGAGATGAGAAAAATGCAAAGACGACTCGAGAATCATCATGGAGCAAAGATTTACCCAGTTTATCTTATCTTTCTTCTATTATTTTAGATGAACGATAATAGATTGTGTAATCACCACATTATGAGTGACTAGTTTCTTATTATTATAGGGTTGTGGGATTGTTCATAATGGTTGTTAGTTGAAATTTGATGCCAACATACATTTGATTATCATGTGTGTATATATATACACACACACATGTTACCTTGCGCTTAGCTGTTTGATTGCTTGGCCACCAAGTGAATGATGTTTACTATCTAAATCATACACTCGAGTAAGGTGGTTGAGATAACATTATAGGATAAGGTCAGTCTTGTTCGGTGATCCGGCGGTTCGTCCAACGCTGATTAGCGACTCTGACTAACTTATAGCTAGCAAGTGACAGACTAGTTGTAGACCTTTACTTTGTTTTCCTTGCTTAGTCAAGTACATGAGATACAACTGCATCCTCATTATTAGAGACAATCATGAAGACATAGATGTTTTAGTAGTTTGGGTAGGTGTCGGCTTAGGAGATATCCACTCTGAAGTAAAATCAACTCTGTGGCTAGTAAACTAGTTTGCAATGGATCAACTAAAGTGGATACGCAACATGATTGGATAAATCTCCCTGTAATTCTAGGATATTTCTCTCTTTTGAATTTTTTTTTAAAAAATAAAGTCCACTAGGCTTGTGAGCCTAGGGCTAATTTTATAAATTTTCTCAAAGCAAACAGATTAAAGAGTGTTTACAAAGGTAGGCAAATGGCTAATAGAATGCAAGAATTAAACTAATGACCAACTTAAGTCTTATATGATGGCTTAAGTTGGTAATAAAAATTGCTAAAATAAGAATTTGGTGAAATACTAAAACTTGAAGAACTGAGCTGCTAATCCCATCTAGCATGCATATCTGTATGTTGTTCACTATTTTGTCAACCAAATTGTGTCCCAAGTTTGATCCCTTGGTGCACAAATTGGCCAACAATCCATGTATATCAGCGGTATACTTGTGTATATCAGTCCTTACAGTCCTGCAAAAGCTCATGACTGCACATATGTAACCTTTATCTATCAGTAACACTAGATTTGCACTCCAAAAACCAGGTGGTATAATGCAATATACATATGATATACTGCAGAATACTAGTTGCCTGAGATTTTGCATGCATGGTCCCAAATTGCTAAATGATGATCTGAGTGTTGCTGAAAATTCCTCAAAGAAACTTGAGTCCTTGTAAGAGCAATATAGCCAAAGATTGAACCTTAGCACTGAAGTTGTTCCTGATATGCAGCAACACTGTATCAGTGCATGAAGCTGTTTCTGAAGGTACCTTTGGAAGACTATGCAAAAACTCAATAGAATTGCCATGGAACCTTTCCATCTTGTATGCAGAATGTGTGCCTGCAAAAATGTTAGTGTATAAAGACTCCTCATGCTCTCCTCCCAAAGGACTTGAGCATGATGAGTGAAAAGTTTTAGTCCAGCACCAACAACCACTTCTTTTGCACCCTGCTGCACAAAACCAGAAAACTCAGTTCCAAACCAGCTGCATTTGCCTGAGAATGAGAAGCCTCTACTTCCATCTTGAGCAACACCACACTTCTTCCTTAATGCCAAAACTGCAATGGAATGAGCACAAAGTGCTAATACCACACACTGCAATCCTGCCACTAAAGATTTCATGTATGTACTCTGCAGCTTCCCTAATGAATGTATCAATAGAGGCCTCAAGTATGAACTCCTATTTATCCCTTGGCCATTTAGATTCCTTGCTAAGCTTAGAATCCCAATTTGCATTAGCCAAATAGTAATGTTGATGCACTGAAAAAACTGCCTACTCATCATTTTCTGTGTAAGAATCAAAGTAGCTTTGCCCTTATTCCTATTGAACCACATCTGCACCATATCATATCCTTGGTGATGAAGATCAATAGTACAGATATGAATAGGAAAATGAGACTTCATGATGCTTTGGAAGTTCTTCATAAAACAGATTTTAAGCCTGCAACCTGCAAAAAAGAACACAAGATTAGAATAAAAGATTCTCATCTTCCTCTCCTCCAAAAGGACTTGAGTAAGATGAGGTATGATCCATAATATCTCCACACTAGACTCCATCCTCAAAATCTTCTTTTTGTCCTGATTCTTAGATATGGACACTGAAGTTTGTCACTATTAAGAATCCTTCTTCCTTTTGAATCCAGTTCTGCAAATGTGTTGATATCAACTTCTCCATGATCAAGTGCAAAGTTAGCAAGATGATCAGCCAGCTGATTGCCCTCTCTCATAATGTGAAAAACCTGCACATCTGCCTGATCAATGATGTCTAATAATTCCTCAACCACATAGGCAATGTTCCATGGAGGCTTCCATTGTCTATCCAGGATGTTCTTCAACAGTAAAGAGTCAGTTTCCAGAATGAAGGAATAAACATGAATGGACAAGCAATATCTAGCAGTACAGAGTGCTTGTGCCTCGCATTCGCATTTGTACATTCTCCCATTGCCTTAGCCTTTGCATGTATCAAATTTCCAGATGAATTTCTCACACAAAATGCAAAGGAACTTTGACCAGGGTTACTGTCACACCCTAATTTCCGTTAAGGCGTGATGGGCACCCGACCCTTATTTAGGGCCGAGCGAACCCGCTGACTCACATAGTTCTTATAATCACACCGCCCTCGCATTATGACACAAATACATAATGAAAATTTTTATGGAGAATAGTGTACATTTTTCCTTTCTCGAATCAATGAAAATCGGAACATATAAAACAATATAGGACTTATAATACAATGCGTAACAAATCGTCGGCGACATAGCCGCTACATAACCGACGTCTTATACCCACAACACTGTCTGCAAAGTCTCTAACATATACAAACTGTCATAACATAATGCTCTGACTCGGTAGCGCTCCGGAGGAACTGGAGCTCGCCGATCCCGCTGGAATGTCTCCTACTAAAGTCTTCAGCTCATCTGGGTGTACCTGCGCGGCATGAAACGCAGCCCCCGAAGAAAGGGGGTCAGTACGGAATATGTACTGAGTATGTAAAGCATGACACGTAGTAGCGGGATCATACAGAAGTAAGGAGTACGTAAAATCATAAAACTTGCCTTTGCAAACATGTATTACGCATATCAATGTCATAAAATCATCATATGAACATATAACGTGCCCCGCCCTCTCGAGGAGGGACGCGGTGAGTAAAATCATAACACACATATATATAAACCGTTCATGTAACGTGCCCCGCCCTCTAATGAGGGACGCGGTAAATCAAAATCATAACATATGCATGTGCATGTAACGTGCCCCGGCCCTCGAGTGAGGGACGCGGTAAAGGGAATCATCATATGCCATCCTGGCCACCTCTCCCATATCATCATATCATGTAACATGCCCCGGCCCCGCTAGTAAGGGACGCGGTAAATATAACGTGCCCCGGCCCCTCCGGTGAGGGACGCGGTGAATAATGCAATGAGGTGCTCGAATACATGCCCCCGGCCCGGACGCAGCCAAGGACATATCGAGGCCGGCACGAGCGGTAGTGAGGACTTATATGCACATAAAATATTTTCAAAGACTCAATGAAGTAGTCAACATGAATCATCATTTAAAAATCCGACAATAGTCATATCAAATAGCTTTCGGACGGTACTCGGAAACACATCTTATATCATAAGTATATCAAAGTATAATAGAGGCCATAGTCGTATATCAAATCATTCCGAGTCCGCCTATGTAAACTTAAGTCATTGTACGTTAGAGGATCATTTCAAGCATATCGAGGTAATCCGGTTTTGTTTGCAAAAGTTAGGGACGTTTTTAGACTTAAAATCTTTTAGGAACAAAATCCTTTATTCACTATTTGAAACCCAAACATACATAAGACTTAAGGACTATATGAAGTGTGTCACATTATGAGAAATTAAGGATCATACACATACTCGAACGTAAGAGCGGAGTTACCCCTAAAGCACAAGTCATGTCATACCTTAGTACGTCTAAGACATGCCAAGAGGAAAAAGTAAGCCTTACATACCTCGATCGCTTCCTAAGCTAATCCAACTCAAGCCTCGACTTCTCACGATCTACAATAACATCAGTAGGCATCGAACATTAGCCATAAACATCAAAGAACCCAATTCCAAGCCATTACTTTTTCTACAGAAATTTCGACAGCACCTCCCCTATAAATTGGACATCCCCGAGAATTTAACTCGGCCAAATCATTATCAAAAATACCAACAAACATAATATTTCCAGGTCCAAAATATTCCATAGAATAGCCCACACATTATTTTCCAAATTTTCTAACCAACCAATTCGATATAACTATTTCATAATTTTTTTTATTTCCGTAACGAAGTCGAAATTAATACTAACAACATCAATAGAAACATCCTCCACATTCTACAAGTTGAATACATTCATTTTCATTCAAAATTCTCTTCAAATCTCATTCCATGATTCACAACGCCAACAAATGAATTTATCACACTATTTTCTCCGTTCTAGTTCGGTAGAACTCTAAATAAACTTATTAGCAATGAAAAGGAACCTTAATATTACCCTCAAGTGTGCAGCCACCACGTCCACCCCCTTCTTTGGTCCATTTTTAGCTCAAATTGGAGGCAACGCAACGTAGAACACTTTTCTCTTCACGGCTTCGGATTCGGGGGTCGATTTTGGTCAAAATTGATCTTTCTCTCTAAGCTCTCTTTCTCTTTTTCTCCAGAATTTTCTGGGTGTTTTGTTCTGAAAATGAGTAGAAAAGGCTGATTTATCACTTAAATAAACATGGGTCATGGGCCTAACCCGGTTGGGCCCGGTTTGGGCCAGCCCATCGACCTTTCCGCCTTAAAACGTCCATATCTCATTGTCCCGACATCACCTGTGGACCCACGACCTATGGTTGGAAAGCTAATTCAATTATCTACAACTTCGTATTTGGTATGTTTCAAATTCTAAACTTATAATACCGTTTTCTGCCCCTCGAAGTCGATCACCCGAAAACATTACTTAAAAAATATTTGTTTGGAGGACTTCCACTTTGATTTGGCTCAAGGGTCCTTCTTGAGTTATGTTTAGCTTCGCATATGTGATTCGTATAAATTGTCACATGTCCCAAAAAAATCTCAATGTGTGGGCCCCACCTCAGCTTGCGAATAATCCGGCGCACAAAAATACGAAATATAATACTGTCAACGTGAGTTTAAATTATGTAGTAACAACGGATTGTCAATGCTCGAGGAAGCACGTGGTCACGCTCAGGCTCTGGAAATGTGGAGTATAACAGTTACCTCTAGTTGCCCCATCTGTGTTTCACTTCAAAGTATCCCCAGGTGGAAAATTCCACATGACCTTGGTCACTTGTAATTTTGGCACAAATTGTTCCAAAATCCCTTTAACGTCATGCCATCTATGTGGAACTACTTGAATCCTGTGCTTTCTCATTCTTTACCAACCGTGTATATCAAGCAGAAGCTTGTAAATAACTCTACCGGTTGACACCTTATCCCTATGCTTATCTCCATTTCTTTTCTTCCAAAGTTGCGCACTAAGATAGATGGTATAGCATAAAATATGTTCTCGAATTCGGATGGGACATCAACAATTCAATTATTGCATGATTACTCGATGCAAATGCATACCATCAATCTTAATTCCAAATGCCGCACTAAAATATGTCCATATTGCTTGAGCAACCGCACTTCTCAAGAATATGTGAGAGACAGTCTCTTCTTTTGGTTCTACACAACAAGAGCACCTGGAAGGCACATGGTATCCCCAACTCTTTACTACATCATCAATGGGGACTTTGAAATGCCATACTCTCCAAATCAGAAATTCAATCTTGAATGGCAACCCTTTGATCCAAATTTTCTTATAAACCTCCGTCTTTTCACCTCTGCTCCTTATATATTCCCATGCAGATTTGACACCGACCTCCATTTTTCTCCAACATCTACCAAGGCTTGTCAATCTCTCAAAGTTTAGAAGCAGGCTTTACCTTAGTCAAGATGTATTCACCAAGTCCTCGGTAAAATTGTTTTACCGGCACATGCCACCTACCATCAAGAATCGTACAAACATTTTGTCCGGCTCATTACACCGAAATTCAGAGAAACAATGAAATATAACGGGCTCAGTTCAGACCAATTATCAAACCGTAATAAATTTAAGTACCCATTCTCAATCGCCACCGCATTTGATGATCAATTAAATCCCTAGCCCGCAACATTCTCCTCCATCTATGAGATCGTTGCTCC
>NW_026722309.1:0-7191 GCF_029784015.1 Lycium ferocissimum | reverse complement strand
TTCAATTCAACACTTTGTTAAAGCCAACATCAACGTCAATTTTCAAGTACTAATCCAAGATCATTCAAACAAGATTCAAGAACACTTCAAGCAACCCGCACAATATGCAAAACAACCTAACCAAAACACTACTCCACCCGAAACCTCCCCAAACCCGAGAACAACAACAACAACACATTCCTCTCTCCCAAATTCATGAATTACACCAACAATCCACACGTTAACAATATCATTCTTATAAATATCAAAACTACATTCAAATCACAATGGCTTCTAAAACAGCCCACAACAATTACAACTTCAACTTGAACCATTAAACTCTCATTATCAACATAGAATCCATAACAACAACAACCAAAATGCTAACTAAAATTAGTTCACCATGTCATGCCAAACCCGACCACACACGGCTCAACATCACCATGCAAGACTTCATGAATTTCATCCATTTCCACACTCTACAACATACACAAACCATCCATAACATATGAAAAAGAAGATTAAACCTTACCTTTTCCACTTAGTTCTTCAACTTGGCTAGGGTTGTGCCTTGCACTAATACTTGTTCTTGCTATTCCAACGACTACTCCATGTTGTTAGACACCTTCTAAGGAGTTGAAATGCTTGAAGAAAATATTTTTTTTGATCAATTTTTCATGGGGTCACTTTCGGCTAGGCTTGGCCGAATGGTGCTCTCTCTTTCTCTCCAAGTTTCTCCAAACTTCTCAAGTGTAAAAGATGATGAATATGATTAATTAGTCATCTTTTCTCTACATATATGATGCATCCATGTGTACCATGGCCCACACATGGCTTGATCAAATTAAATTTGGCTGCTTTCACGGCGGGAACCCACTTGAAGCCACACGGCCACACCTAGCTTATTTCATGAATTATTAACTTTCCATAATTAACTTTTAACCCCAAATTTTCCTTAATATTACATACCAATAAAATCATAAGCAACTTATGCCTTAAAACAAAATCGGAAGTTAAAAGTCTCTACCTCGCATTCCGGAATAGTCTTGTCCTTAACTTATCATGGTTAGCTCGGATTGTCCCAATGTACAAAGTACATATCAAAGCAACCTGTCTCCTGAGGAGTCACAACCATCAACAGATAACACAAGACATATGTCGACAAGGCCGGTTATAGCGTACGGGAACGTCCCAACTATATATATGCAAGCCGACAAGGTCGCCACTTACGAACGAACGTCCCAAAACATAAATCATGCTAACACACCGAACAACATCTATATACAACCCACACATATGTTCACAGCACTTTAAGAGTATCAATAAGAATATATGACGCGGTGGCCCCGTCGTACCCCCGGATAAATATATATATATACATCAAAAGGATCCGTATCAAAAGTCTAGGCTCCCGGACAATAGGAGCACTCCAAGATAGCTCGAATAGAAATCCTAAGTCGAGGATCACCAAAGCGAGTATCCGTACCGCGGCATGAAACGCACCCCCCCCCCCCCCCCCGAAGTGGGGCCGCACGGATACGTACCGAGTATATAAAATGAAATACAATAAGAAAGATCATAACCTAAGTAGGGATTCCACAGACAAGTATAATAGCCAAGAAACCATCGTACCTGTTCCTTACGAACGAAATCATGCATATCATTATCATATACCATACCCGGCCCATTATGGGACCTATGAATAAAGTCGTGTACACGTATACCGTACCTCGGCCTATCATGGGACTCTGCCATAATTATATTCGTATCATCGTATCATCATGTCATCATATTATCATATCATCATATACGACCGGCCCCCTGAAATGAGGGACTCGGTGGATAATGTAGTAAAACCGTGCGTGATAACATACCCACCGGACTCGGTGAATGATACAAGAATAAAGATGTACGAGTAGAATATCATGAGCAACCATATGCAACTATCATCTGAGACTCAATAGAATGAGTAGACTAACTAACACTCGAATATCAAAGCGATAGTCATGTTAAGTATTCTTTAAATATCACTATGAACTATATCAAATAGAGCCTCAGGAATCATAGACATGTGTCAAGATAATGTGAAATAGCTTATGGAATCAGAGACATTAGTCATCGAAGAGCCTTTAGGAATAGGAGCTTATACATCCGACTACTATCCAACATATAGAAGGCTCGAGGGGAAGTAGCTCAACTACTTTAAGAGTTTTAACATCAAGAAGTGAATAAGAATCATGAATCACACTTAACTTATGAATGGAATTACCCCAAAGCTCATATCGTACATCACTTACATCTAAGACATGCCAAAAGAAAAAAGGGATAGCTTTACATACCTTTAGCGCTTATTTGCAACACAACACGTATACGCTGCCCGAGGCGTCTCAACCTATATTAAGACGTCAAGAATTATGGTTAAGCTACGGGAAGGTTCAAAACGTATTCTGACGTTAGTGACTCCTTTCTAGAAAATTAGACGACGTTTCCCTTATATTCAACCAACTGCATAACAACTAAGCCAACATCAATAACCACACGTTCAAGTACTATATCGAGGCTATTCGAGACAAGATTTGAGAATACTCCGAACAGCCCGCACAACATTCCAAACAACTCACATTTACAACATTCAATAGTAATCCACATACGACTAAGACATATTCAAGCTATTCTTAATGATCCATAGTCATAATATTTTCGTCTACACGACCCTATAGCAGCCTAACCAATGTAATAGCATAATGTATAACCTTAATCATACTTAACCTTCCAAGCTCAACAAAAACAACAACGACATATCCAAAACAGCCCCTAACTAACAACGTAAAGAGATGCCCGATAATCTCACGAACACCTACGAACATGCCAAACGAACCATCTACGTTCATTATACATTACTTAATACACCCTTTTCATCCAAGTTCATGAACTATACCAAAGAACCACACGACAACAACATCATCCATTCATATGCAAGAAAATTACATTAACATCACATTAAGTTCTACAACAGCCCACAAAACAAATACAACTTCAACTTTAACCATTTAATTCCTTCATTCTCATCACATAAATCATGACAACATCAACCAAAACACTAGTTACAATCAGTTTACTATTTCTACACAAAACAGCCCCCTACGGCTTCAACAATGCTTCAACACCAACACACATAATTTCATGGATTCAATTCATATTTACCAAGTTACAACAAGTCCAAATCCCTACTAAAACGTGTAGAAAATGATCAAACCTTACCTTAGCAACTTGACTTCTCAACGTGGCTGGAATTAGTGAAATCAAAGACAAGTATTCTCAGTTCCTTTCAAAGGTTAATTCTCACTCTTATGACCTTCAATTGACTTAGAATACCTTGAAAAATTGAATTTGAATCACAACTTTTATGCTCCACCATGGACATGCTATGGCCGAGAGCTTTCTCTCTCTATCTCTATGGTTTCACAAATGTCAAGATGAAATATGATAGTGGTCGGTCTTATTAGTCATCAAGCATACATTATATACGCAACTTATAAGTCGACACGTGTCCCACCAAGGCATGGGCAATCGATTTGGCCATGCCATGGGGTCCACACGGCCCACTAATCATTTAATTAGTGATAATTAGTCTTAATCCCCACTTAATAATTTAATCATGGTTAATTAATCCCTAATCTCCATTAATATTTCTATACCATTTAAAATTTATAAGCAGTGTACTAATTAAAATCGGGGACAAAAAGTCTCTATCTCACATCTCGAAATAATCTTGTCCTTAACGTATCTCGATTAGCTTAAAAATATTCCAATGTACAAAAATACGGGATATAACAAAATCACTCATAAATAATCACTAATTCATGCTCAATCATCAAAACCCCCAATTCTTAGGTTAGGTTCCAAAACTCTTCTATTTCCTCTTTAATCCAAACATTCTAAGCATGGGTTATGAACCTAGATCATGGAAATAATCAAAATACCAAATTAGAAGACTTACCCAATGGTTTTCTCCTTGAAATCTCTTCAATCTTCTCCAAATTCGCTCTCAAGACTTCAAGGTTTAGACTGAATTACCTAAGGATGGAAGACACTAAAAGCACGTTCCGTTCAGCGATTCGTGCACCGGGGCACCAAAGCTCGCATCGGCGGACAACTCCATGCCGAGGCGCAATCACCAGAAATATCCCAGGTCCGCAGCAGCGGAAGATGCCTCGCTGCTGCAGGAAAATCTTCGCAGCAGCGGAACTGGGGCAACTCACCAGGTTCTCGCTCCTGCGGGCTTCCTCTCACTGGAGCGCATCTGCAGGGGCGGAACCAACCTCGCGCCTGCGCGCACACTAGAACCAGCAAAAATTTGGTGCACAAATTAAATATGTAGACACATATAAAAACGCGCTACGAACCCACTCGTGCACTCAGAAATCCCAAAAGAGGTCTCGTTGACAAAGTCAACCCAAACATGTAAAAACCAACTTTCCAACCAAATGACCAAAATGCCCTCAAGACCCTCGGAACTGAACCAAACACTCAAAAAGCCTATACTCGACGTTCCAAAGCTAATGGAACTGGTAAAATTCCCAAAATGACACAAATACCCCTGATGATGCCTAAAGTCAACCTGACACTTAAAGATTCTTCAACTTAGCAACTTTCCAACTTAAGATATTTTGGCTATCTCAGGATTTTTGCCAACCACACCCACTACACGACAATCTGAAACAAGCAAAGGGGTGGGTTCACAAGGGTAAAATAGGCAAAAATGCGAATAACCAAAACGACCTAACGGGTCGTTACACAATCAATCTTCGAATTTTTGCAAACATGATTTTTTGAAAAAAAAAATTGGAGGATAATTATTTCTCTCTTATTCTTCCTAATCACCCTAAAAACCGGTCAACATGCAAAGGCCTTCAAAATATGTTTTCATATAGCACATAACATGAACATGGTGGTCTTTTCAAATGAACGTGACGCAAACTAAGTGTAGACTACTAGAGATAATTATTGCTTATGGCTTGTTCTGCTAGGTTTAACAGCCTAAAGAAGAAAGTGTCTAGACTGCTTACCCGAGCGGACACCTCGAGCTGGGAAATGGCCAAATTGTCGGTAGCAGAGCTTTTCTGGTTTCACTGGTGGTCCAACCCTGCCTAACATGTGTGACTGTTATTTATGTTGAACCAGGAGCGTAACCGCACACAGGCTTATTTCAGACAGAACATTTTGTGGAGCGTATCTGCACACACACAATGAACAGTGGTGAATGTATTCAGAGACTCAGAGGGGTGCGTGAGAGAAGACAGTTTATATATGCAGTCACATAATATCAAAGCGGTAAATAAGCGGCAAATAACACATTAGGTCAACAAATACAATATATATCAAAAAAAAAAAAAAAAAAAAAAGAAGCCAAACATAAGTCAATATACAAAGCTCGAATTCTGGTTATCCCCAACGGAGTCGCCATCTGTCACACCCCTTTTTTTCATAAATAAGTAAACTAGTTTAAATTTATTTTTAAAAAAGGGTTTTTCCAATTAAAGTGGTTTTTTGAAAAGGGATTATTTCATTTATTCAGAGTCGCCACTTGGAATTGGGTTTTGGTGTTCCAAGTCACCTTATTGAATCTCTCATCAAAAGGAAATGACTCTATGTATTATTGGTCGGCGAAAATAAAAGATCGGGTAAGGAATTTTGTTGATCCGGGAGAAGCTATTAGGCATTCCCTGAGTCCCGCGATTCTAGCACAGTCGCTTTTATTGAC
Organism: Lycium ferocissimum; assembly: GCF_029784015.1. Taxonomy (NCBI): domain Eukaryota; kingdom Viridiplantae; phylum Streptophyta; class Magnoliopsida; order Solanales; family Solanaceae; genus Lycium; species Lycium ferocissimum. The sequence continues at coordinate 1,448 of NW_026722309.1, read as the reverse complement.
TAATATTCTGCTTAAATTAATCTTGGATAAAATCATGCTTGCCTTAATTCTTAACTACGTTTACCCAATTTATTCACTTAAAGTTGTGACTTAAATTTTAATCCTAGGAGCGTAACCACACATACGACTTTTAAAATCATGCTTCCCTTAATTCGATAAAATCATGCTTGCCTTAATTCGATAAAATCATGCTTGCCTTAAATCCTATTGCCTACTATTATTAACGAAACTGAACCATATTGTTAATGATCAAATTACATTTCAATATTCATACTCATGCAGGCCATTTCAGTGATAAAGATCTAAAATCCCAAACAAGTAAAAAGTTATTTCATCTTCAGCAAATAATGATTCAATACATATGAATTTATCTTTTAAGTATACATACAAATGACCCAAAAAAATAACATTTAAAATGCATAAACTCTTCATCTCTTGAATCACATTAATAATAAAAAAAAAATTGGATCTCTATAGATCAAACACATTAGCTATTTTAGTTTGACCTTTTCATTTTTCACGGCATATTTAAACTCATATTTCTTTCCCCTCTTCAAATATCATTTAATAGGTTATATTTCAATTTCAATTACATGATCAAATTAATATGTAAAATTGGACATTGATCTCATATCATAACGTCAAAGAATAATGAACAGTTAGACACATACAATATGAAAAACTTCGTAACATTGAATCAGGTCACATACAATCGTAACTTTAAACTATATAAAGAAGATTGAGTGCTACCTTTGCGTAGATTAATTCACAAAAAGAAAACAGCTACAATCTACTGATTTCCAAGTCAACAAGAGCTAACTTTCAAGCCCACGAACTCGAAACCACGAACGAAAACCTCAAACTTGAACAAAACCTTTTCAAAACTCCTAAATTACTCTCAGTGTTTTTTTTCACTCTCCATGTTTTTCTGTTTTCTCTACAGTTTTTTTTTTTTTTCTCTATGTGTTGTGCGTGTATGTATCTGTGTAGATGGTTAATTTATATAGGCATTTGTATGTGTGGTGTCGTGTGTATGTGTGTTTTAGAGATTGTGAGGGAAGGAGAAACTAAAGGGATTTGTTTTGGTAAGAATTTTGTGGCGAGAGGATAGTTAGTTGAGTGAAATTAGGGAGGACAAGTTTTAAAAATAAAAATAAAAATGTGAGTGTGTTGTAGCTGGCTACGAGTTTAGTATTATAGGTAATCTTTTTTCTTTTTTTTTGTCTTTTGTCTTTTTCCTTTTCTTTCTTTTTATCTCTTTTTTCTTATTTGTTTTGTTTTGTTTAAAAGATATATAATAAAAATATTAAGTAACAATCATTAGACTACTAAAAATATAGAAAAGTTAAATAGCTAGTCCAAAATAAAATATGACTAATAAAACTATTAAAAATCACTAGTTTATTTATTAAAATCTAAATTAGAAGAAAATATACTTTTGTATTTTT
>NW_026722308.1:0-7689 GCF_029784015.1 Lycium ferocissimum | reverse complement strand
GTTGGGACATTCCGAGCCAACCATGAAAGTTAAGGACAAGACTATTCCGGGATACGAGGTCGAGACTTTTGACCTTCGATTTTGTTTTAAGGCATAAGTTGCTTATGATTCTATTGGTATGGAATATTAAGGAAATTTGGGGTTAAAAGTTATTTTTGGAAAGTAGTTATTTCATGAAAAGAAAAGAAAAAAAGAGAAAAGGGGGCATATGGCCGGCCACATGGGTGTGGGCCACGGCCACATGGAAGTTTAATATATGAGCACAAAAGATGACTAAGTCATCATATTCTTCATCTCTTCACTTAGAAAAATCAAGAAGCTTGGAGAAAGGAAAAAAAGGGCCATATTCGGCCATAGTTGCAAAATTGAAGACCAAAAAATAGCCATCAAAAATTTATTTTCTTCGAGCAAACCCACTAATTGAAGGGTCCTTGTTAACGTAGAGTTGTTGTTTGAGTCGACAAACCGCTCGTCTTCATCCTTTGCCAACCTTAGCTAAGTTGTGAAGTTAAGAAGAAAGGTAAGGTTTAATCTTGTTTTTATATGTTATGGATGGTTTATATGTGTCGTAGTATGTAAAAATGGATGAAACTCATGAAATATTGCATGTGGAAGTTGGGCCGTGTGGATGGCTTGTGGCCGTGTATGTGTCTGTTGTGTAGGAGTGATGCATTAAATTCGATTTAGCATGTTTAGTTGTTGTAGTGTGTTGAAATGGATGAGAATCATCAATATATGTGTGTATAGTGGTGGCCGAATATAGGTCATGTTGTGTGGCAAGGAATGAATTAATGTTACTTAGTGTTTTAGTTGTTGTCTGTCACGACCCAACTAGGGCCGCGACGAGCGCCCGATACTTGTACCGGACACCCCTTGTCTATCATATTACCTTTATTACTAAGTGGGCCATATGAACTGCACCATTTTTTTTTGACATATACATTGGTAACATAATAATATACATAGATTAACAAGCTTGAACAATACATTATACAACGACAAGGACAATCAGAACACAACACATCTACTGTGCATAGCTGTCTACGAGCCTCTAACATGGTATACATATACATAGGAAGGGCCGAGTACTGACGTGCCCGAATACATATACAAGAGTAGTACCAAAAGACTGTGGCTCCGAAGCAACTGGAGCGCTGCTATTTGCTGCTGATAAAACTCCTAGGAACCAGGTTCGTCTACCTGCTGACCTGCGCGGCATGAACGCAGCGTCCACAAGAAGGGACGTTAGTACAAATAGTGTACCAAGTATGTAAGGCGTAGAGGTAAACAAAGCAAGTATAAACATAAGTAAGGATCACCATGTCATAGATTCAGGGGATATATAACGACGTAAGAAAATGACTTGTACATAGGAAGGCCCTTTTCAGGCCGGATACTATGCGTGCTTATCTTAGGAAGATATCTCTTATCATAGACATAGAAAATAGAGAGCGTAATATGACATACCTTATCATATAATGTCATGTCGCACTATATCATAGGAGATCATATCATATCATAGCATGGCGTGTCATAGTATATCATGGCATAGCATAGCGTATCATAGTATATCATGGCATAGCATAGCGGGTCATAACATATCATGGCATAGCATAGCGTGTCATAGCATATCATGGCATAGCATAGCACCGAACAACGTCGCGCCCACATAGCACCGAATATATCGGCGCCCATATATCCCGCGTCCCGACATCCCGCGTCCGGATGATAAGCCACACTGGGTGGCAATGAAACATAGTTCCCTTCCCAATTTCCATGTATCCCTACCCCCCACCCCATGTACATATACATTTTTCATATACATATATCATATCATATCGTATCATGTCATGTCATGTCACGTGATGTCATAGATGTTGTCACACCCCAATCTTGATTAGGGTGTGATGGGCACCCGACCCCGTAACCGGAGCCGAGCGAACCCGCTAACCCTTACTACGTACTTGAAATTTTTTTTTTTCAACCTTTAAGTCAGGCGTATACAATAAGGTTACTAAAACATACTTTTATTGCTTTTAAATCAAGTAAAACATGTCACTGTACAAACTTGTATTATAATACAAACCGACTCCCAAAACCCACGACTGCATCGCAAAGTCTCTAACTGTAATCAGGAATCCTAGCACGTATACTCTGACTCGGCTTCACTCCAGGCCAAATGGAGCTTGCCAACTTCACTGGAACATCTTTTACATTAACTTCGATCCGTCTGGGTGTACCTGCGCGGCATGAACGCAGCCCCCGAAGAGGAGGGGTCAGTACGAGCAATGTACTGAGTATGCAAGACATGAATAATAATAATAATACGAACAAGAACGCAACTATGAACAACAATACCGTGGGATTATAGAATCGGTGATGAGATAAGAGGATAGCCTGTACCTATAAGTGCCCTTGGGCAAATGCTGTACTTTCTTAGCTTTCCTTACTCGTATATATATACACATATACATAAAAAAGAATATATTATATTGCCGAGGCGTCGGCAGCCGATCCATTTAACCATAATATGCACACCCCGCGTCCGGGCATCCCGCGTCCGGGGACGATATCATGTGCCGACCCAACCGATCGGTGGATATGCGTACATAACGCTCCGCCCTTATCCCTATTTTTCCCCCGTAGATATATGCATGCTTCAAGTATAAATATCGGCGTCTATAGCGCCCCGTCTCATTCAGATATATATATATACGTCGTCTATAGCGCTCGATTCATTTTGTCACATGCACACACTTATATCATATATATTTACCGCCGTCTATAGCGCTCTGGTTCTACTATTATATTCCATGTATATTTATCAGCGCCTATATAGCGCTCTGATTCTGTTATTATATATATATATGTATGCCGGGTTCACACATCAATCGGGGTCCTAAAGCACAATTCCCGGTATTTAGAATCCTTAGAATAGTCATTAAGACTTTCAATATTGTAAAACTTGATTTTTAGAGAAAAAGAAATATTTTGGAAAAACAAGTTATAAACTTTTTTTGTAAGGAAAAATCATGCATTGGAGTCAAAAGTTTAGTTAAAACCACTACTAATTTGATAGTAGGAACGATAACCAAAAACTTTTATTAGCTATAGCATGGAAATAAGCTTAATGTAACGATAAGAAGGGATTTGGGAATAGTGGGCCCGCCTCGGTCGAATGAGGCGGCGTACACAATTTACGTGTAAGACGTTTCATGACATTGCTTATGAGAGTTTTAAGGTAATCGGGTCTCTTTTATGCAAGTTCTAAAGGTCTAAGAAGTTTTCCAACATTTCGCACCATTTCTAGTTCAATCTTACTGAATGAATAGTGGCGAATTTCAATCTTGGATTTCGAGAAAAGGAATGATCCCCGAGGCCCGTATCCAACTTAGTACGTCTAAGACATGCCATAGAAAGAAGGGTGAAGTCTTACATACCTCTTTTCGCTCCTTCTACTTCTCCAAATCCTTGTTGCAAATCCGCCAAAATCTGCAATTTGGTCATGTTTACCCAAAGCTTGATTGGAGCCTTTAGAAGTTGATTCTTTAAAGTAACACTTTGTCTTGCCGAAATTTCGGCAGCATTTCCCCTGTGAATACACCGTCCCGAGAATATGGCTCGGCCCAATTCATCCATTTAACAACAATCCGAGAATTCAACTCGGCCAAACCAACAACAGCATATCCAAATATATTCTAACATTAACAAGTCATCTCCACATATTTCGACAACCCTCCAATTATATATATACTTTCAAATTAACATCAATGCTCGCATATTCAAGTATTAATCCGAGACCACTTAACAAGTTTCAAGAACGCTTCACTATATTCAAACAATCCAAACAACATACCATAGTACCAAATCTTCCAAATGACAATACAATTATTTCTTTCAACTACATCCACTTCTCCATATATCAACAACATTATTTTCATATATTCAAGAAACTATACTAACATCACATTAAGCTCCAAATCAGCCCGTACAACTATAACTTTCATTTGAGTCGTCAAACCTTTATTTTCATCACATAATCTACAACAATCAACAACCAAAATGCTATATAAAATGAGTTCATTATTTCCAAAACAGCCCCCTACACGGCCAAGTTTCAATTTACATAATTCCATGAATTCCATTCATTTCTACATACCAAACACATGCAAACCATTCATAACAACATCGCCCAACACTAAATAGAACTTGTTCATCATACCTTCACCACCAACATGTACACGGCCACACCCTACAATACCAATATTCATAAATAATATTCCCAACAACTTCGACATTAAAAATTATTTTAGAACATAGTCTTGTCCTTAACTTCTCGCCATTAACTCGGGATATTCAAATGTGCAAAGATGCGAGGTGTAACATCCTTCCCCCCTTTGGAACATTCGTCCTCGAATGTTCAACTAGTCGTACAGAGTCTCATAAACACCTCGGGGGAGCTCCCTTTTCAAAGCTATTCCCATCCTTTACATTAGCTCTTAAGCTATCCAATACCGCCCTCTTGTCATACTCTTTCTCTTCCTATACGTCCATTCCCTGGCGTCGCACTACTTAAAGTTTGTGCGAACTTCTCATATTACCTTAAACATTATCTAGACTTCTATCCACTTGTTGTCGGTTTCCCGATCTCACTGACTTATTTCCGTGAAGGGGGTTTCATTTGTAATCTAAGCATCCATATCAAATATATTACCGTATCAACCGTCTTTATCTTATCCTTACATTTCTCTCACCCTCGCTTTCCCCTTTTGGCGCACCTATACCATTATCCATTCATACTTCGTCTCATATCCTCATCTCCAACCTCAATCTACAAGTGAATAATAAAATTACTTGGCAACACTTGAACCATTCCCGTACTCGAGGGTACACGTTAATGCCTTTGTACCGTAACTTCCATCGGGATTCATGTGTCCACCGATACCATCATATTTGGGATATCCTATACCTTCACATATACATATATTCAATTACTACTAACTAGCCCGCAAAATACGTCCAAACGCCGTTCGCCTATCCTAGTTCTAGGGCTATGACGCACTTCGTCTTTTTCGCCGAGCAATCCGTCTCGTCCCGCTACGCGTCTTCTTATGATCTCCAATTATTCCATATACTCTAGTTTCCTTAGTTGCTCCCCATCTTCGTTGTCTCCCGATGTTCGAATATATAGAATTTTTATAAACTTCCTGTGGGTCACCCATCCTAGAATTGCTCCCACTGGGCACGCTTAACCCAAAACTTCACCGGAATTCGGTGGCTTATTGTCGATATTTTCACGTCCACTTTTTCACATGGCCTCTACCACGGGCCGAAGCCAACCGTAGCTTTACAATTTCCGAGATATCTTCGTAATACGTCCTTTCTCCTATAATGACCGTTTTTGCCTTTTTTTAATTCCCGATGTTCACCTTCCGCCCGCATGTATGGCTATTTCCGTCCGGCGCCCAGCCTCCACGTAACAACAAATATATTCACCCGGTCTCACCTCTTTTGCCTTCCATATCATTTCTCGCCTTTTTTCGCCGATACTAGGCTTCTGCGGAAGTCAACGATTAGTATAAAGGATCTTATCTCCTATGACTTGGCTCTATCGCACGATCTCATGACAGAAAGAAGGTCAACCATTCCTAAATGTCCCGTAGCCTCTCGTTTATAAACGTGGCGGCTTCACACCATAAACAGTGACTTACCGACACGACTTTGCGTACAACCCTTGACCGACCTCCGTTCGATACCACTTTGTCACACCCCAATCTTGATTAGGGTGTGATGGGCACCCGGCCCCGTAACCGGAGCCGAGCGAACCCGCTAACCCTTACTACGTACTTGAAATTTTTTTTTTCAACCTTTAAGTCAGGCGTATACAATAAGGTTACTAAAACATACTTTTATTGCTTTTAAATCAAGTAAAACATGTCACTGTACAAACTTGTATTATAATACTGTTACATCCCGTATTTTGAACGACGGGACGATTCGGGTTAACTATGAAAAGTTAGGGGGTTAAGACCATTTCGGATACGAAGTCGAGACGTGTGACCTTCGATTTTGTCGTGCGATCTAAGTGTGTATGACGTTATTGGTATGGAAACATTTAAGAAAGTTCGGGACCAAAGGTAATCAGGAAGCTTGCCAATTATTGAAAAAAATGAGGAAGTAAAAGAGGCCATGTGGCCGGCCACTCTGGAGTGGGGTCCATGGCCACACGGTTGGCCATTAGTTGTAATAAAAAGATGACAAGGTCATCTTTTCCTTCACTTCCATCCCTTAGAAAAATCAAGAACATTGGAGAGAGAAAGGAAAACCACCCATTCGGCCAAAGGAGAGAAAAAAAAATCAAGACCAAGATCAAGCCTTTCCCAAAATTATTTCTCCTACAAATCTACTAATTCGAGGGTGCTTAGTAACGTGGAGGTGTTGTTTCAAGCGTTGGATTGTTCGTTTTCATCCTTGCCAACTTTGGACAAGTTGAGGATTTGTGAAGAAAGGGTAAATTCTAATCTTGTTTTATGAGTTATGGAAGGTTTATGCGTGTTGTTGTATGTTGTTATGGATGAAATTCATGGAAACTCGGGTGATTGGAAGTGAGGCCGTGTACATGTGTGTTGGCTGTATGTGTGTGTGCTATGTTATAAGTGATGAACTAAGTTTATGTAGTGTGTTTGGTTATTGTGGTGTGTTGAAATGAGTAAAAATCATGAAGTGTGTAGGTTTGTGTGTTGGCCGAATAAGGCCCTTCATGTGTGCCAAGAAATGAATCAATTTTCTTAGAGTTTTAGTTGTTGTTGTTATGTGGATTCTATGTTGGAAATAAGAGTTTAATGATTCGAATTGGTGACAATGTTGTGGGCTGTTTTGGAAGGTTTTGTGTATTTAATGCAATTTTTATGTTTATGGAAATGATATGGTTAGAGTGTGGATTGTTAGAGCAAATCATGATTTGAAGTCAAGGAATGTGTATGATGAGTTCTTGGGTTAAGGGACAATTTCGGGTGACTTGGAGTGTTTGTTGGGTTGTTGGAAATATTGTATGAATTATTTAAAGAGTTCTCTGACCGTTGTTTGAATGGTTTTGGATTGATAATTGAATGTGCTAGTTTGATTACATGTTGGTTTGTAAGTATGTAGTTGTAGTAAGCATAATTGGAATATTGGCCTAATGTGTGGAGGAGGATTTTTAATGTTCGAATGCGTTCTAATTAATTGTGATATTGTTGAATGATTGTTGGTTTGTTGTGTTGTTGAATTTGGCCGAGTTGAATTTGGGGTTGGTCCATTTATAAAGGAAGTGTGCCCAATTTTCCGTAGGATTGCTGCATAGTCAGAAATGCTTTTTAAGTGTTGCTTGGGCGGTTGACGTTGGTATTTATTGATGTTATGTAGATCTTGGAGAGTTCGAGATATAAGTTTGATTTGGATTACCGTTGTGTGCTTTCTAGGTATGTAAAGTTTAACCCTTCTTTCTTTTGGCATGTCTTAGTTCAACATAGGCTACGATACTAGCTCTCGAGGAAATTCCATTCTCATAATCCGAGCATGTCTATGATTCGCGTTTGTCTTTTTGGTACTCGCATGTTGATGTGAGAAAATATTGGCTTTGATGTTGTTGAAAAAATCGATTTTAAAGTTGCATAAAAACTTAGTTTTCAAAAAAGTTTTATTCTTAAA
>NW_026722307.1:0-6534 GCF_029784015.1 Lycium ferocissimum | reverse complement strand
GCCCATTATCCTCTACATAAGGAAGATACCCGGGGGAAAAAGTATAGTTTTAGGGAATCTTTTTTAAATGGGAGCGTATGGATTAATTCGAACAAATGGAATTATTCCCACGCCATTCTATATTTTTGGTTGATGATATGGTAATAAATAACAGCAGCTCAAATCTTTAACGGAATTTAAAAAGAATAGTTTTCCCTCTCTTCATATGGCTCATAATATAGGAATTATTTCTTCTGATACGGATTTAAGGGAAAGCCTTTACTTCATGGATTTATTGCTGCACTTTTTTCTGGAGACTTGATAGAATCGCCTTGTTTATCTTGAGAAATGGGCGGAATAGTTTCAATGCCAAAATTTACATGTTAGTTGATGGTTTCCTTGCATTAGGTATGAGTGGTTTTGTTGCGAATTGATAGTATTTTGGAAATACGGCCATTTTAATTCCAAAATACTAATTACTTTTGTAATGGAAAATTGAAATTATATTAACCCTATTTATTCATTATCTATGTCACGCCGATGTTCTATGGATACAGTTATTTAATGCCCTGAAGGATTTTTATTTGGACGCATTTTTTCGCTATTTCCCATAGGTATTGGTAATTGTTCTTTCATTACAGTTGACATTCAGTTATTTATCTAATTTTTTATAGAAAATTTGATGACTGAAATAAAACCTATCTTTGTTTTAAAAAATTCTGGACAATGAAAAAAGAAGACTTTTCTTCTCTTAACTCTTGGGTTGTAAAAACAATGAAATTGAAAACGTGTGAATCATCAATAAATATTTTGATTAAACCGGTCCGCAGCTGGTCATAGCATATGCCGCTCTTGTATTTGGAATAACTTGTTTTGAATTCAATTAAATGTTGATGGAAAGAACCATAACTATGAATATTCTAATTGATTGACCCAAAATAGCATATCAAATTAAGAAAGTTATAGAGTCAGCAGAATTTACCGCAAATTTCATTTGTTCGAGTATGTACAAATGTACGATCCAGAAAAGCCAATTTTTTTTGTCCCACCAATACTCCCCAGCTCATTGTCATACGCTCAAAAGGGATTCTAGGGTTTAAAAAGTAATCCAAACTATAACCCAATACCCAATTCAATTGTTGAATCAATTGGAAACCTGAAAAATTTAGCAGAAAAGAATATTTTCAAAAATTTTCACTAAGAAAATGATTTTCGTTTAAAAAACCATTTCAAAGTTTCTTTTCGAAATGAATCACTGAAGTATGATCGACCAAAAGGGCTGCATAGCCCAATATCATATATTTGCGCAAACCACTCGATTGAAAAGGTACTAATTTTCCCCAGATTGGTTTCAGTTAAAATACCTAAAGTAGAAAGTCTCAAAATATATTTGGGCCAGTATTTCTAAAATAAAACATTTTTGAAATACGGAATTATATGAATAAGGAGAAACTCCCTGAAAGGAAAAATTAAAGATTCATATAAAAGTTTATGGGGAAGAAATCCAACGAGAATAATACAAAATACAGAAAGCATATGCCTTTTCGACGAATCATTGTTTTGCTTCATCGACTAAAAGGTTTCAAATGAATTGTAATTAAATTGAAAGAAAGAAAAGGAAGAATAATATCTAAGGTTGAAAATATCAAAATCTTAAAGAGTCCATCACATAATTTAAATGTCGGGAAATTTAATTATTATAAGATCCATTTATCCTTTTAGAAGGTGCTTTACTTTTGAACGAGATGATTAGCACTGTTAAAAGCAGTGTCTACATTTCAATATTGCTTGCTCATAATAGCCTATGAATAGAATTCGTCGGGTTGAGAAGCTATTTGTTTATTAATGAGCAAATGGAAACAATAATAAAAGGTTGTTAAATAGGAATTTGAAGTTGAAGGGTTTATTATTTTGATTTGAGTTTAGTCTTAGTTTTATTAACCTGGGATTTCCCATATTTTAGTTGCCTGAATTGAAAATGTAAAAAATGTTCTATATTTTCAATTAAGGAATAGAGTTCAAAGTTTTTGTTTTCATTAAGTTTAATCAGCTATTTTCTATTTTTTTTTCAGAAATCTAAAAAAAAAAATGGATTTTGAAGATAAAATAGAAAGAAAGAACCTATTTTTGCATCAATTTCAAAATTGACAATTAGTGATACAGAATTTCATTAGCAATTTTATCTATTAAGTTAGGCAAAGATATGGAAATATAGAATTTTCTTTTTTTTAATTGAATTCCTGAATTCTGTAAAATAAATGTCGATGGAAATGGAAACAAAAAATTATTATTCAGTAGAGGATTCTTAATTCCAATTATTTTATATATCAATTTCAGAAAGGAAGAGATTCTATTTGTGAGCTAATTCACACATGAAGGGAAACAAATTATTCAATTAGATAATAATTTAAGAATAATTGAATTTTTTTCAAGTTGATCCAAATTATTCTAACGTTTTATTATTTATTTTTTGTTTGCAAAAATTTTTAAATTTCCCGTAGAAAGAGATTTTGCAAGAAAAGTTTATCGCTACTAATATCCTCTTCTTTTCCAAATATTTTGCGAATGCTTTTTTTACGGCGAAGCGTTTTTGAACGATTTAGAAATTAAATATTCATTGTTATGAGGAAAGACATCTATTTTCAAAACGAATTCTTTACTACTATTTTTAGCAAATATTTTCCTCCTCAAATAAAAATTCCGAGATAGAAAAGATAGGGAAAATTGCATAATACTAAATTAATACGGGAAAAAAAAAGAGGTTAATATGGTTTTTCCAGTTTTCATTCCATAAAAACATAGAATCGAAAAAGAAAGGTTCTCTATTGAATTTTTATCCAATTACATTCTCTTTGTTTCTAAAAATCTATACCTATAAAATTTTGTTAATGTTGTTTAGAAATGAAGAAATGAAATTAGGGTTTAACTAATAAAATAAAATAAAGAACCAAAAATACTGATTTCCATTATTCCCATTTCATTTACATGCTTTTTGGAGGCAGAAAACCCATTTTTTTCGGAATAAATAACCCTTTTACTGGTAAAACCTGGGAAAATCCCATTTCAAGGAGACCAGTAATTAACTTTCAATTTTACATTGTAATTCTTCAATATTGAGTATTTACAAAGACTCAGGGAAATAGTAAGAATAGAAAATCTGATTTAAGTTTAAATTAGTTTGCTAGTCCATATTTTACTTTATTGACGCCTTCAAAGAGGTAGATTCGAATAATTGAAAAAACTTTAATATCATGAAAGCTAGGATCATGACTATTTCCAGTCCTATGAATAGAGGGACTTCTATTCTTTTTCAACCAAGTTTCGCCGTATGTGGGTTTTCAAGTTTATTGTTACATAGTCATGGTTTTTCACTACTTCCATTGCAAATAAATAGCATTCTTATCAATTACGGTTGACATCAATAAGATTTTCTAGATTCGATAGATCGATCTAATTTATTATTATGTCAATATTAATCACTACTGTTGGAATTATGGTCTTATTTCATATGATAATTATATACTATGATATTATTTGAGATTTTGCTTATATGAGTTTAGATTCATGTTGGGATTATTGCTGAATTGATACAAATTTATATTTTTGGGAATTGTAATTTGGGTTCCTAGTCCTTTTAATGGATTTGTTTCAAGATATGCAATGTTTTCAAACAGTTTGAATTATGTGTAGGGATTTGGTTTATTATTAGAATTTTTTAGGTTTTTATTGGATAATAATCAGGATTTATTTAAAATTTTTCACAACTTGATTTATATTAATGAGGTCAATTTTTATTTGTTGATTTTATAAAAAGTTCTCATTGCGGTTATTACATCTCGCCAATTTTCATGTATGGTTATTCTTGGCCATGGAGGGTTTTTAATTTATTTCTTTCATAGTTTGCTATATGATAGGGGGATTTCAGTTCTTTTTTCAGAGTTTACATATATTAGATCTGATTATAGGAATTACAATACATTGGATTTTGTCTTCAAAGACATAAGAGAGTTTAGTTTATTACAATGCTCAATTGTTATATGATGTTAGTTATCAGTAGTTTTTATCGATCATTTATTACATTATGCTTATTTAAAGCATATTTTTAGACGATCATTATTCATTAATGGAAACTATTGTTGATATTTCCAGTGTAAAATTGATTATGGAGTTTAAGATATTCTTAATCATTTTTATTAGGAATACTTTCTTGTGTAATTGCTCGTTTGTTGGTCTAAAGATGAAATTTACGATATTGGTGTATCTGCAATTTTCGATACATAGCTTGTACGGGGATTTTCAATCTGCTTGTACGATTTTATTTATTTTGAAGCTATTTAAATGTTCATTTAAATTATGGGAAATAAAATCTTCTTTTCAATACTTATGGAAAAAGGCTTAAGAAAACTCTTGTTATTCACAATGAATAATAATGAAAGTATTCTTTTTTTCAAAATGAATATTCTATTGATAAAATGGAAGAAAGAGTGACACACCTTTATTACTATTGCTCGTTTTGAGCATAAAGCGGTTTATTCTATCTTATGAATCGACAATACTATGCTATCTCTACTATTTTGTATTAGGACTTCTTTACTTGTTTGTTGGATCCATAGGGAATTCTTCAACTTAAGAGGGAGTGGATTTGGATATATTAAATGGTTAGTCGATCTATAAATTTTTCAAAGTCGAATAATTCGATGGATTGAATGAATTTTTAAAGGATGCAGTTCTTTCAGTCAGTATAGCTATTTCGAATATTTATAGCATCCTTTTTATATAAACTCATTTATTCTTTAAAAAATTTTGAGTTAATAAATTCTTTGTTAAAAAGGGCCCTAAGAGAATTTGGGACAAAATTCTAATGGCATCTATGATTGGTCATATAATCGTGCTTACATAGATGCTTTTATACAAGATTCTTTGTTTGGTGGGATAAGAGGATTAGCTGAATTTACTCATTTTTTGATCGACGAGTAATTCGATGGGAGACTGGGGTTATTAGTTTCATTGTAGGAGAAGGTATCAAATATATAGGGGCGGACGCATCTTCGTATTTTCGTATAGCTATGTTCAGTTTTATTAATTCGCTATACTATTTCTTACGAATCAAATTTTATTTGATTTATTCAAATTTTTTTAATAATAGTTTAATATTCATTCATTAAGTAATCTATTGATTGTCCTTTCCCTGGATTTCTTCATCTGTCGATTTTATGATCTCATTCTTCCGGAAAAGGGAAGGAGAAGGATTAATGGATCTTCTTGATGCTTCCTCCATTTCTAAGTATCTCATTTCACATCTCCTCCTTTCACTCTATTCTCTGTTGAGGCTTTCAGTTTCTAGTAAGAATGGGTGAGGGTATCCTAAATATAGACAATGGAATAAATAAGAGAATCTAGACCCTGAGCCATAGAATTTCAACTAACACAGTTATTGATTGACTATTATCTCGATCTAATAGAATATTTGCTGATCCAGTATAATCCTTTTGTCTGATATATATCATTGAATAATTCGGCTAACATACAATACTGTTGCATGATCTTGTTGTTGCATGAAAGAGATAAATGTTGATGCAATCTGCTAACATTGAACTTGCAAATGAAATGGTTGAATAATTGAAAATGAGATTATTCAGGAATGGATTAATAATACTTGAAGAGATCCATATATTTGTATTGTAGAATAAACAAAATATGGTAGGCTAGCGTTAGATAGGTCATAGTTGATAAGGTGCGATAATAGACGATATGAATATAGATTCCTGCAGTTGCTTTCCTTCTTCTCGGTTTTTATTCAGAAGGAAAAGGGTTCTTTTTAGGAAATAGAAATCCATTTTAGAGTCCGACCAAAATAGACGAATTGATTATTCACATAGTGAATAGAACCTAGTAAAAACATTAAAATCATAAAAACTTTTATTCTTTAAATTTCTACATTATGATGATTTTTGACCTTCCATAATAGAAAAGAAATAAGAATGAATTCAAAACCACATCGTATAAAAAAAGGAGAAAATGAATGGAATTTGAATGGAATATAATGAAATTTATAATGAGCCCTTTCTGAAATGAGGATGGGAGAGCCACTACGAAGAATTTCCCTGGAGATGAAGGAAGCTCGAGCTTATATTGCCCAGTTGGAATTAATGAGATCCCTTTTCCCATAGTGATGGGGGGTTTTGATTGGTCGTGGGTTTCGAATTTGAGATTTTTGATTCTGAATTAATTTTTTAAGTTTCCTTTTAAAATATAACCCGCCGTTTTTGTTTTCATTGCATTCTACCCCGTATCAATTTAAAAAAATAAAAATATCTGTCAGGCCCAAAATTTTTTTCCTATAGCCCGGGGCTAAACACCAAAAATCCGGTTGCACCAAAATGTCCCGAAAACGCGAGAAAAGATATAAGAGAGGAATTTTTTGTTAGCTAAAATTTTTTTTGGTTATTTCCCAGGGGTTAGGGGGCGAAAACAAAAACCCCGATGGGGCATCTGATTCCCATTCACGAAAAAAAAAGATAAAGAAAAACCATTTCAAAAAAAGATAACCCCACA
>NW_026722306.1:0-7292 GCF_029784015.1 Lycium ferocissimum | reverse complement strand
AGGCAACAACTCCATGACCCGTAGGTCAGGTATAATTAACTACATAACCTGTAGGTCAGATATGCGCAACTCTGTGACCCGTCGGTCAGGCAATAACTCCATGACCCGTAGGCCAGGCAATAACTCCATGACCCATAGGCCAGGTGTATACATATAATGATAACTCGAAGGCAACATAATAGCCTATAAACAACATATACACTAATTATACCTTCTGACATTCGATCATCTCATATAACTCAACTATTCTTGTACTATCTCTTAACTAGAGAGGAGTGCAACATTAGGGTTATGGCAACCAAAGTATAATCTTCGTGAATAGCACATATTTGTGTGAATAGTCAAAATGGTCTCAATAGTAGGAATTTTAAGCATCCCACACGATGTTTTATCCAATTTCTTGACCCATAAATTCCTTATACACTCATTTAGTAGCTTTTCCTCCGTAGATAAGCTTAAATAAATACTAATAAGGAAAGATTCATACCTTTAGCACATCTATCTTTAGCATAATAAGAGCTTTGAGAATCAGGAGCTTCGGGCATTTTGGAAATAAGGATATTATGGAATCCATGTATGAGTTCATAGGAAAAAGAAACATGCCTTTAGAAAGAAAGGAAGTAGCCTTAACATACCTTTTTGGTCGCCTTAACTTTAACTACTCAATGCTTGTCCTACCAGGCTCATAAATCTATATTCAAGAAAATTTATACTATTGTCAGACTCACCTTTATACGCTTGTCTTAGTCCTTCAAATAAATCTTTCTAGAATCTGCCGAAATTTCGGCAGCATCTTCCCTGTTTATATGCCTAGCCCAAAATCTCAATTCAGCAGCCAACAACAATAACAACATCAACAATAATATTATCAACACTAAAATATTCCATAAACATCCCACACGATGTTTTATCCAATTTCTTGACCCATAAATTCCTTATACGCTCATTTAGTAACTTTTCCTCCGTAGATAAGCTTAAATAAATACTAATAAGGAAAGATTCATACCTTTCACCTGCTAGAATTGCAATATCTTAATTATCACCTTGAATCCAAGCCAAGTTTCACTGCTGTACGACATTATAATCGCAGCTATGCGTTGTCCGAACTTAAATTCGGGGATTTCGCTTAATTTGCTCTAAAATTCTATAGATAGAAGTTGGAGGATTATTCTAGAGAATTTGGGAAATTTTGAGAAGTGTTGGGTTGAAAAATGAGGGGTGAAACCCCTCTTATAAGATGCCAAATCCGGGTCAGGTCACTGTAGCAGTACTGTAGCATGTCGGTTACTATAGCACGCGTTTTTGCCCTGTCAGCTGAACTTGTAATGTCCATAATTCTCTACTCCTATATCGTATCGATGAGCGGTTTGTTGCGTTGGAAACTAGACTTGACGAACTTCATTTTAGGCTTTTGGAACACCTTAAAACTCTTAATATACCTAGAGATATACCCCTCCAAATTTGACCCAAAATTCTGTCCAAAATTCTGTCAACTTTTTTCAAATTTTCGACAAATTTATTTTCTTCGATTTGCTTGGTCCCGGAGTTTTGCATAACTTATTATATGAACGTAAACTGTCATGACCATAGAATTAGTTCGTATAATATCATATATCCTTGAAGGGAACTCCAGTATTCATACTTAGAACATCCAATACTTATAAATTTTCACGTACGAAACTACGGGGTGTAACATTCTCCCCCCTTCAAAAACATTCGTCCTCGAATGTTAAAGTAGAGTTCGCTCTGAGGTAAATGTCCATGTTCTTACCTGCATTCACTGGTAATTACTTTGCTCACTTGCTCAATTAAAACAGAAACTTATTCGAATTATGCAGGTTATCTTCCTTCCTTTGCCGTTTGCACTTTTATGTGATACATACTTTCATTCAAAATTTCTTGTTCTCACCGATATCCCCTAACTTCACCTTCTTAGAATTTAATTCATTCTCATTCCTTCCTTTTTGATATCCTCAAACTAGTCATATCACAGCATCCTTTGCTTTCCATAGTAGTCAAATTAATCCTTGCGATACTTTATTTATCAATCAGTTTAACACTGAAATTTTTGCTTAACTCCTCTTGCTCTTAGTTGGATTTCTTGCACTTGCACTTGCTGACGGTAGCTCTTGTACTTATATCAAACATCTCAAATCTCTTCCTTAAGGATTCCTTCCTTCAACTTACCCTTAAAGTTTCTGATTCCTTAGTTCGGCTAATAGATTAGGAGTGAACTCTTAACTAATGGTCTTTGTCCTGTAGTGAATTCAAATCGCTTCGTTCTTTCCTTATCTGTAACCTCCATTCCTCTCCCCTTTTTTAAGGGAAGCCATTATTTTACTTGTTCCATGAGGGTTCATTGTCGCCAGCTTTGTTCCAATCAGACGCGTCATTTCTCTATTACCTCCTTTGAGGTTCTTCGTTGACTCTTGGCCCTCACTTAATTTTACCTGATAAGTCTTCCCCATAGTCTGGCATACCATATTTGTTGTTGAGTTTATCAGTCGCATAGATATCTGAAGTTCTTAGATACTCATTTCCTCTGTTTACCTTTGCGATTTAAGGCTTTTTTGTGTTTTCTCTCTTACACTGACCTTATCCTTTAGCCAACCAAATTTGCCCTTTTTTTTTCAATACCATCGTAAGTCAATGTACTATTGCATCTGTTTCCCACGACCCGCTCTTTCATTTGCCCAGCTCATACTATTCTGTAGTTCTTCTTTACTAAGTGTTTGTACCAAGGTCAGGGGTCATAGTTCTTCCGATATCTTGTCGATCCTTGTCCTACTCATAAATACTTATAAAATATATCCTTTTCTTCCTCCTTTCATCCCTTTCTTATCTTTCCTTTTGATGCCATAACTTGTTCATATTCATACATACCCCTCGTATATTCGTCCTATTTCCTTTATAATCAAATCTCTGTACTCCCTATCAAAACTCTTCTCCCATGCTATCTATGTTTTACCTCTTGGCCAAACTTCTTATCTTATTAATCTTTCATAAAATCTGATTATGCTTTCTAAGGTTACATTCATACCCATCGTTATTATACTTCAATCCTATTTATCGAGATCTATTTCCGGGATCTTCGCATTCGTCCTTTACCATGTGTTGCCATACTCTGCCCTCCTTCGTATTTACTTTAAAAAAATTTAATTCGAATAGCCCTTCGCCTCTACCGCCGCCTTACCCTTTCCTCGAAAACTTTACTTGACCCTTACTAGCAACATACTTCCCTTGCTTACACTTCTCTTCTTCTCATGACATCACAATCCTCTTACTCTTATGTACACATATTTTCCTTCTCATTGATATTGTTGCATCATGACCATCCAACTTTAACATTCGGAGAAACGATCGATACGCTCTGTAGCACTCGCTACCTTAAATTCAATACCAGCTCAATCAATACCTTTAGCATATTGCAAGACCAATCATAAGGGCACGGATGACTTTTAATGTTGCCACACATGAATTATCGTTTACATCGCTTCTCAATATCTTACTTACAAAATACTCCCTTTGCTTTTTAACTCTGTCCTGAGTCTGTGACTTATTACATTTCCTCTCTTTTTGACCAGCTAGCCAGACTCCTACCTTACAATCATTTCGAAATTCTAATCGTAAGGCTCATATGCTCCTAATTTCCCTCGGCTATTCTGATTTCTCATAGCTGGATCCGAGGTCGTCGTTAATATCAGAAGTAACTTGGTCATAATGATTCTCAGAATAGTACCAATTATCGAATACTCAAAGTTCCCTTGAAGTTAAATAACTAGTTACTTCTGAATCTCAAAGCAAACTTAAATCACATAGGGAAGTTCAATAAAATGAGTCCATGTGTCTATCATCAGCGCGTCCTGATTCGATATATATATACTTCCAAAATAAAACCTTCCCCTACTCATTAACTTCCTTTTTCCATATCAATATCTCTTCGTTATCTCTTACTTGTCAATCTATGAATCGTAGTACTGTACTTGAGTTCTTAGTGTCAACTTTCCTTATATCTTCAATAAGTCTCAATCCTCTAAAATCTCGAATGCAACTCATTCCAGTTTCTCTAGCTATTAATCTCTTTTCCTCCGGGGTTCATCCCTTAAATCAAATTAGAATCATTTTAAAATTCCTCTTTAAAAGTGTCTCATACTTGTTTATTCACTCATAGCTTACCAAACGTCTGGTTATGACATTTCCCTTTACTCTTTCTCTATGGCATAGACATTCAAACAATTCAATTTGTAAAAATTTTGGCAGTGTTTCCTCTATAATTCTTACTACCTCGACCCTGCACACAAAAGAAAACACATCCAATGCCTCTCAGGGCAATCACAAATACACGTGGCATCCCGCTCATGTACTAGTCGTCCATATACATCAATATCAATAAAGTAGGGAACATACCTTTCGTGTCAACAAACTTCAATTCTCATCAATTTCTCCAAATCCGTATAATCAATCATCCATCCACGACCCAAAATATTTAGGGTTAGAATCAGGGACTTCATATCCTATGGCTTATCTCTGCAGCACGATCTAAGAGATGAAAGAAGAGTAACCATCTTAAATGCCCTGTAGCTTCCCGTTTATAAATGTGGCGTGTTTCACACCCATAAACAAGACTCTACTGGACACGGTCTGTAGACAACCCTAGTACAGAACTGCTCCGATACCAAGTTTGTCATGCCCCAAATTTAGAGCGGCGTGACCTGCACTCGATGCCAAACTAGGCCCCGAGCGAACCATTCTAAAACTGAAACTCTGCTAAGGCCTACCTGCACACCCACAATATTAACCAAATTAAGAAGGCCGTAATCTGGATATATATAAACAAATGTTGTCTGTCTCATCTGAACTGGGCACACACACACCCAAAATATATATACACAACTGAGCAAGCCGACGAGGCTGCTATGTAGGTTGAACAACAAAATTGAGAGCCAACATGGCTACATAATATCCCAACAACATACAACTGTCTACAGACCTCTAGGGAACACGAGTTGCAGAAAGGACAGGACAAGGCCCCGTCACACCTATATATACATGTCAAAATAGCATACCACCAAAGGGACTGCAGCTCTGGACCAAGTGGAGTGCACTGACTGCGGCTGAGTGGAAGGCCTACTGAGCTGAATCGTTTGTCCGACTACCTAAACCTGCGGGCATGAACGCAACGCCCCCAGACAAAGGGACGTCAGTACGAATAATATACAGAATATGTAAGGCAAGCTAACAATTGAAATGAAATAACAAGCTACACTCTGGATATTTCAAAAAAGCATCTGGAGTTGCTCTACCTGGGTTGCCTCTCATCTAAGGCAAGATAACATCACTCTATAGATATAACTTCGTGACTCGAAGGTCAGGCATAGATATCATAACTCCATAAATAAAACTCTGTGACGCATAGGCGAGGTATAATCAACTCCATGACCTATAGGTCAGGTATAAGCAACTCCATGACCCGTAGGTCAGGTATAATCAACTCCATGACCCGTAGGTCAGGTATAATCAACTCCATGACCCGTAGGTCAGGTATAATCAACTCCATGACCCGTAGGTCAGGTATGCGCAACTCCGTGACCCGTCGGTCAGGCAATAACTCCATGACCCGTAGGCCAGGCAATAACTCCATGACCCGCAGGTCAAGTATAATCAACTTCATGACCCGTAGGTTAGGTATGCGCAACTCTGTGACCTGTCGGTCAGGCAATAACCCCAAGACCTATAGGCCAGGCAACAACTCCATGACCCATAGGCTAGGCGTATACATATAATGATAACTCAAAGTGTCACGACCCGACTAGGGGCCGCGACTGGTACTCGAGGCTGACCACCAAGCACCACTCATTCTATGTTTTGTCCTGCCTTCATTCACATCTCTTACCATTTGTAATCCCGTAAAAATGATTTTTCATTTACAACATATTTACTTGTATAAACATAAGCCCCTTTAGGCTATCAAAATAATAATATACATATACTTGTATATACATGAAGTCTATGGGACCATACTACCCACACATACGCATCTACGAGTCTCTACTTGAACACTGAACATATGGACGGGACAGGACCCCGTCATGCCCAAAATATATGTACACAAAATAACGTCTCAAAAATAGCACCTCCGGAATAAAGGAGGGCTTCTGCACTCTGCTGATAGTCCCTATGAATCCGCACCGTCTCCCTGTCTACCTGTGGGCATGAACACAGCGTCCAAAGAAAACGGACGTTAGTACGAATATTGTACTGAGTATGTAAGGCATGAATGAAATAAACATAGTAGGGAAGTCCTAGTGGCACAGGACGAGGACATAACCTTCGACTGGACACACTCATTACATATATTACCCATAGCATATCACATAAGTTATCATACCGTATAAGCATCATAATATCATACATGCATTTCCATATCATATGTATATATATATATATATATATATCATCATAGCATACATGCATTACCATGTCATAAATACATTTCCGTCATTAGTTCACGTACGGTACCCATCGTGTGCCGCCCACCAGTGGTGATCATGTCCGCCCTTTCTCGGTACGGTGGAATTATATCAGCCCAACCGCCCTTTTCTCGGTACGGTGGAATTATATCAGCACATCCGCCCTTTTCTCGGTACGGTGTGGTCGCACGCAGCCCACTGGTGGTGGTCATGCCATAATCTCATTATCATACATACTATGCAGTTGTCATCAAAGCATTTATATATATAGATGTATACCATATACTCGCCATCATACATTTTATAGGTACATTGTAGGTTAACATCAACATACAAATCATAGATTTTCAATCATTAATGTCTTATAAACATATCATGGCCCTATCACGATTTAGTGTCATTACACACACATACAAATGCATATATCATCACATCGTATATTGGAACTTATAAGCATCTATAGTCATGTCGGGGTGACGTAAGGTCGTGGAACCCCGACTACATTATGGAGTAATCAGATTATCGTAGCTCACCTAGAAGGGACTAACATTTTTAAGGTGAGTGTTCACAAGGAAAGCATCAATGGAATC
Source organism: Lycium ferocissimum (assembly GCF_029784015.1). Classification (NCBI taxonomy): domain Eukaryota; kingdom Viridiplantae; phylum Streptophyta; class Magnoliopsida; order Solanales; family Solanaceae; genus Lycium; species Lycium ferocissimum. Next base: position 232 of record NW_026722306.1, on the reverse strand, counting down.
ATTCTTAGAGTCGTTGACTTCATGGGCGTCATTTCTCACTTTAGGCCTCTTTCGATTTAACTTATCATCGTCAATTATCGTGCCCGTGTCTTATCTCTCTTCTTTATCTTATTCATATATAGCTCCTTATAGTCATAGGCTCGTCGCTATTACTATCGTACTCATAATGCATAGCTCTCCTCTTTCCCTCGTATGGTTATTTATAAACATAGGCTCTTAGTTCTTGGGAATT
>NW_026722305.1:0-7354 GCF_029784015.1 Lycium ferocissimum | reverse complement strand
CTAAACTAATTATACCACGTCGAAGAGCGTCTTGAGCTTACTACGAATTCAAGAAGAACAAGATTCTTGGATGAAAGCTAAGGGACTTGGAAATTCTTTTTTTTTTTTTTTTTTTTTTTTTGGAGAGGTTCGCCGAGAGGCTTTCTCTTGGCTCTCCATGGTTTTGTTTTAATTTCTTGAAGCTTCTTAAGAGATGATCATGTGTACATATATAATTGCTCCCTTGTTAATGAAGCACATGATTATCACATGCTTGGCTTCGGGCCAAGCATATGGCCGCCACCCCCAAGCATTGGGCCTCTTTTTGTTCTTTTTTTTTTCTAAGCCCAATTCATTATAATCTCATTTGTAATTCCCGAGACCAATTTCCGATATTCCCATTTTGCCCTTGGCCTTCCTCAATATTTCACCTTCATACTTTTCAAGAACAACAACATACATATTGACCAAAATCAAAATATTGCCTTATTCTTACAAGTCACAACTATGTCCAAATTTTCCCGAATGTACAAAAACACGGGATATAACACTTACAGTAGGTATCGGATAGGTCTTTGGTTCAACCAGAGCCATGCCTTGTTGTCCTCACTACCTAGTCTACCTCGGTAACTTAGGCTGACCATCTTTGTATCTTTCGTTAATGCACCTAAAGTATTATCACTGTATTGTCATTACCGACCCTAAACTTTTCTCATTAAGCATTTACTTGGTCTCACCTCCAGGGTATACATATTCATAGGTAACATGACTGCCCTTGCATGACCTGCATATTTAATCTTAGCCACGATCGTTTCTTCTCCGAGTTCGTATTATTCCACATCTTACTCCCGTGCTCGCATTTGCTAGGAGTCTACCTTGTCATACTCCTTTTCCCTGCCTTTCTTACTTTCTACCATAGGAAATTTTCTACTGCTGGCAACCGCTCTATTGCCTACATCTTAACCTCTGATCCCGTATAGCCGGGTTGCCCTTCACAATGTCCTTGTAAACTACTCGTTACCTTTCCTCATCGTATTTTCTCCTTTTACGCATCCACTTTCCAATATCATATCCTTTAAGACTTTCACAATTAATTTTCTGCACTACCTCAACCACCATCCTAATTCCTACCCTTTTTACTGGCTTTTGGATCTTACTGACTTGTCTCGGCAAGGAATCTTACCTGTGGCCCGAGCGTCCGTATCCAGGAGGTTGTAGCGTCGATTGTCTTCGTCTTACACTTGTATCTCTCTCCCTCGCTTCCCCCCTTTAGGGGTGTACTTATACTATCACCCAATTCTACTTTGCCCTAAATCCGTATCTCTAATCTTAATTAGATAGCACACTTATTCCGACATTTTTAATTCCTTTGCCTTACGTCTACTCGCTTTCTTTCTTTTCCAAACATCATAGTGTTAGGACTTTCCGAGTTTAACCTGTGATGAAAACAGCATCAACTTGCCTTATAACATTCGTGTCATTTATATTTTTCTTCTCACTTGAACTTCGTTATCTTATCCAATTAACATCTTCCATATACCGCCACGCTAGTCGTCGGAATACACATGTCCTTCGATCTAGCCATGTACAGGATATCTTATGCATACCCATGTACACATATACTCTCTACTGTCTTGCTTACAAGGTATCTTCAAACACTATTCCAACTCACCCTAATTCCAGAGCTGCGATGTACCTTTTTCCTCTTTATCGGTCTAATTCGCCCCGTTCTGCACGACCCCTTAAGGTTCCTGCCCACTCTTCAGACTCTTAAGTTGTCCTTAAGTCACTCTAACTCCTCAATTACTTCTTGCGTCTGAATTTGTAGAGTTTTCAGAAAACTTCCCAGGGGGGTCACCCATCCTAGAATTTCCCTCGCTTCAGCACGCTTAACTTTAGAACTCTGGCGAAATATGACACTTTAACGCTCGTATAGCTGCGTCCACCTTACCGCATCACCTTTGTCACGTATTTTAGAGTAAGTCAAAGTCCTAACGGATTTCGAAACTTCCTCATAACACGTTTCTCTCCGAATTAGAAAGGTTTCTTAGTCTCCTGACTTCACAATTTCTATTTCAACTCCCTTTAATCCTCAATACTCACGTTTCACCTCTAAATACGACTACTTTTCCGTCTTGGACCTCCGGATCTCAATGGCAAGGAATACACCTCGATCACCGTTACTTACAGATACTCGGTTGGCGGTACTTGGATTTCTGCCCTCATTTTACCTCGTTCCTCATCCTTCCTATAACCGTGTCTTTCATAGTCCCATCACTTATAGTACCCGTATCCTTGACTACACGTATCATTGCCTATTACTACACTGTTGTCTCGCTCCCTTCTTATTTCCTTGTTTCGATTACCTTTTTTTTTCTCACACTCGCTATCATTTTCGTTATTATATAATCCCTACTCCAAACTTTCCCTGCCGAACTTGATAAGCCTTTCCTATTCGTTCTATAGCTCGCCTTTCCGTTTCACACTCGTCGTTGGATTCTAGCGACATAGACCATATCGTAGCTTTAGCCACTTTCCCACTAGGCTTTTCTTATTTTCATAACAATCCTCGTTATACTTACATTATATCTCATTCGTGATCAATCCTATGTGATAATACTTCTTAAACCTCTTCCCTTTCTGATCAACTTTATCTTTAATATTTCCCAAACTGTCTTATCAATACGTTCGTATCCATCACGATTCTTTTCCTCCGTACTCTTGTCTTAATCATACTATTACCTCTATTACTATAAGCTCGTCATCGTTCGTCTCTATTTATCAATTCAATCAGTACCTTAAATAACTCTCTGCTAAGATTTGCCAGTCTTCTCTAACTCATCCCTTAGTGTCATAAGCCCTTTTCAATTTCTCTGTACCATATCAACATCGACCTTATAATTATTATTATCCCCGATTCAATAATTAGCTTCTTTCTCGGTGTCGACCGTACTCGTAGCTTAGTCAATCAATTTTTTTTTCACTACTATTGGCACGACCTTCCAAGACATATCACAAATCTATATCTCATTTTCACTTTATTTCTGGGAAAATTTCGGCAGAGTTTCCTCTGTAATTGTTACCATCTCAAAACCTGTACACAGGAAATACCAACAATGCCTCACAAGGCCAACATATATTCGCATATCACATCATATCACAGCCACACAGGGCTTCCATTATCATCAACAATACAAAAATAATGAACATACCTCGTATACCCAACTCAAACGGCACCTGTTACACTTTCTTGTGTACTTTCCCTTTTAATCCTCAACTTGTGTTTCAATCGTACTTCGATATCCTACCCAACATATATCTTTCATACCTTTGCTTACCTGCGTACTTCGTAGCTTCCAATGTCGCTAGTCGCTTTCTTCCGTCGACGGCATTCTTCTGCTGAAATCAAAGGTTAGCGGAAGAAATCTCATTTCCTATAACTTGGCTCTACAGCACGATCTAAGATGCCAAAGAAGAGTAACCATCCTAGATGCCCCGTAGCCTCCTGTTTATAAATGTGGCGCGCTTCACACCATAAACAGGACTCTACCGGACACGATTTTGCAGACAACCCCTAGGACGAACCGCTCTGATACCAATTTATCACACCCTAATTTCTGTTAGGGCGTGATGGGCACCCGACCCTTATTTAGGGCCGAGCGAACCCGCTGACTCACATAATATTCATAATCACGCTGGCTCACAAATCATGACAGGAATACATAACGAAAGTTTTTCGAAAAAAATAACATGCTTTTTACCTTTCTCGAACCAAAGAAAATCAGTATCATATAGAAACATACGGAACTTATAATACAATGCATAATAACACATCGGCTTACATAGCCGCTTACATAACCGACATCTTATACCCACGACACTGTCTGCAAAGTCTATAATTGAACTCCAGATACCATAACATGGTGCTCTGACTCGGCAGCACTCCGGAGAAAATGGAGCTCGCCAATCCCGCTGGAACATCCTCTACTAATATCTTGACCACCTCGGGTGTACCGCATGAAACGCAGACCTTCGAAGAAAGGGGGTCAGTACGGAATATGTACTGAGTATGTAAACCATGAAATACAATAAGCGGGATCATACTGAAGTAATGAGTACAGAAAATCATAAAACTTGCCTTCGAAAAGATTTTTCATGCATATTCATATATCGGTAAGTAAAATCATATCATATTCATGTCATCATATCATCGTACATATATACCGTACCCGGCCTTTTAGTGAGGGACTTGGTAAGTAAAATCGTATCATAATCATGTATGCATGCATATATACATATATACATATACCGTACCCGGCCCTCTAGTGAGGGACTCGGTGAATAGCGTGTCCCGGCCCCGCTAGCAAGGGACTCGGTATGCCATCCTGGCCGCCATCTCCATCTCATCACATCATCATATATATATATATATATATATATATATATATATATATATATATATATATATATATAGCGCACCCACCCTCTCAGTGAGGGACTCGGTGAACAATGCAGAGAAGTTGCACGAATACGTACCCGGCCCGGGACTCGGTGAAATACATATTGAGCTTGCACGAGTAGAGTAGTGAAAAACCATATGCATATAAAATCATAATCACAGACTCAATGAAGTGGTCTAAAAGGAATGTCATTTGAAAATCGGACCATAGTTATATCAAATATCTTTCGGACGTTATTCGGAAACATAGCATATATCGTAGATGTATTAGCAAAACCATAGGGATCGTGGTCATATGCCAAACCAATCCGAGTCCGCCTCGGAAGGTTACGAACATTATACACTTGAGAACTTTCTACGAACAAATCGAAGCGATCTGAGCCTTTCTGTGAAAGTTACGACGTTCGTAGTTTCGAATCGTTAGAACAAACTCTTTTTGAAAACAAACTTTTGTGCAACCTTTGAAATCCATTCATGCGAAAAACATAAAGACCATAATTTGACTATATTAAGAATATGAATATCAAGAAACAAATAAGAATCATAAACATGCTCGGATCGCAAGAGTAGAATTACCTCGGGGTACTTGTCATAACCTACTTTTCACTAAGACATGCCAGAGAAAGAAGGGTGAAGCTTACATACCTCGTTCGCTTCCTACGCTAGTCAAGCTTTGGTCTCGGGCTTCCAACAATCTACAACAATGTCATTAGGCATTAACCATTAGCCATAAGCATCGAAGAATCTAATTCCAAATTAATACTTTATCTACAAAAATTTCGGCAGCACTTCCCCTATAAATTGGACCTCGCCGAGAATTTAACTCGGCCAAATCATTATCAACAATACCAAAAAACATAATAACAATATCAATAATCAATCCCGACGCATTCTAACATTAATAACTCCCTTCTACACAATTCGGCAACGTTTCATTTATATTCAAATAAACTACATACGATCAATTCAATACCAATGCTCATATATTCGATTACTAATCCGCAACCATTCACACATGATTTACGAACATCCCAAGTAATCCATACAATATTCAAAACAACCCAACCAATAGGCCACTCCACCCGAAACTTTCCAAATGCCATAAGAATAACAACCATACGTTTCTTTCTTTCAATTTCATCAAACACATCAACAACCACATTTTACAACATCATTCATGTAAATATAAGAAACCATATTATCAATATGCTAACTTCTACATTAGCTTACAAACGATCCCAACTTCAACTTGTATCATCCAATACCTTCATTTTCATCACGTAATCCACAACACAACATCCAAATTACACTAAATAAAATTTGTTCATTCCTTGCCAACAACACCACCCATTTTCGGCCACCATAACCAACCCACAACCTTCATGATTTTCATCCATTTTCACACATTACAACAATACCCAAACATGTTAGATACAATTAATTCACTACTCCTATACAACACACACTACATACGGCCAAGACACAATACACATGGCCCAACTTCAACTTACCATATTTCATGAGTTTTCATCCATTTCCACATACTACGACATACACCAACAATTCATAACACATAAAAACAAGATTGAATCTTACCTTCTTCATCCACTTCTTCACTCGGCTAGAGTTGGTGAATTGCGACAACAAGCGATTTTCTTGTTCCAACAACTACTCCACGTTGTAGAGGGCCTTCCAATTAGTAGAAAAGCTTGAAGAAAATAATTTTTCATGACCAACTTCATAGGGCAGTTTTCGGCCAGCCCTATGGCCGTTCTCTCCTTCTTCTTTTTTCTTCATTTTTCTTGAAATTTCTAGGAGGTGAAATGATGAAGATGACTAAGTTGTCATCTTATATTGCCATATATTAACCATCCATGTGGCCATGGCCCACACTCCACATGGCCGGCCACATGGCTACTTAATTTCATGAATTTTAAGTCTTCAAATCTTCACTTTTGGCCCCATATTTCATGAAATATTAATTTCCATAATTTCACTTTTAACCCCAAATTCCTTAATATCTCCACCCAACAAAATTCATAAGCAACTTATGTCTTAAAACAAAGTCGGAAAAATAACCTTGTCTTTAACTTGTCGCCACTAACTTAAAATATTCCGACGTACAAAATGCGAGGTATAACATATAGGTTGAGGTACTATTAGGCAGCGTATACGTGTTGTGTTGCGAGTAAATGCTTAAGGTATGTAAAGCCTATCCCTTCTTTCTTTTAGCATGTCCTAGATGTAAGTAAGATAAGATATGGGCTTTGGGGTAATTCTATTCATGAGTTCCGAGCATGTTTTATGATTCTATTCACTTCTTGATATTAGAATTCTTAAAATAGTCGAGCCCGCTTCAAGCTTTCTATATGATCGGGTAGTAAATGACACATAAAAGTTCCTATTCCTGAAAAACTCTATAATGACTAATGTCAATAACTTTTATAAGCTGCCTCGTATTAATTTGATACATGGCTATGATCCCTGAAGCGTTATTTGGCATGGTCCGTAATGATATTCATAGAGTACTGAGGGTGACTATCATCCTGATACTCGAGCGTTGATTAGTCTACTTATCTATTGAGTCTCAAAAGATGATTTATATGCATATGGTTACTCACTACCCTCGCTCGTGCATACTGTCATTACATCTTTTTCACCGAGTCCCGGCCGGGTATGTTATCGTGCACGGTTCACCGCATTGTTCACGCCGTCCCTCACTGTAGGCCGGCACGTATATATATATATGATGATATGATGAGATGATGATGTGATACATGGCGTCGAGCCCCATGTACGGGCCGAGTATGATATATGACGATTCACCGAGTCATAATGGGTCGGACATGATATATGATATAGACATGCATGATTTTTATTTCATAAGACACGGTGTACAATGATTCCTTGATTATT
>NW_026722304.1:0-7170 GCF_029784015.1 Lycium ferocissimum | reverse complement strand
AGAGTCGGTTGGGGATGGCTTTTATACCGGTTGCCGTGGCCAATTGGTATGAGTCGGGTTTTGGGGCCCCGGGGAGGCGAGGGTCCTTCCCGGCCGTGGGGCTTTCGGAGGCCCCCCCGGCCCCCTTTTCCCGCCTCCGAGGTACGGCGACCCGAGGGGGCGGTTGCTGTTAAAGCAAAAAGGGGCATCAGGGATTACGGTTTGGGTTCGTTTTTGGTGGCGAAATATGCGCCTCTTTTATTTGGACATGACGAAAGGATGCCCGATAAAATAGGGGGGGCGGACCAAGCTTCTTGGCTTTTTTCCCGGGGTGAGGGGGCCCCCGGTCCGGTATGGATATTTTTGGGGGCCCCCTCCCGGGGCATGGAGGACCCGCGCAGGGGGGATCGGCCCGGGGGGGTTGATGTTTGGGGGCCCAAACCCCAAGGGGCAGATCTGGATATTCTAGGGATTTCCGGGGCCCTTTCGGCCCAGGAGCGAATTCCCCCCCGGGAAAACGGGACACCCCCCCTTTCCGGCCCGCGGTGGTAAAAAGGTTATTCGGGGGAAAAACCCGGGATGTTTTTACCGTATTTTGTACGTTTGGATATTTGAAAGTCTTTTGGGGAAAGTTAAGGGCGAGACCATTTTCAAAATTATTTTAGTCCCAAAATTTTGGGAATATTATTTATGAATATTATTGGATGGAAATATTGAAAAGGCTAGGGCAAGAAAAGAAATTTTGAAAAATTTTGGGTGGAAATAATGGGGAAGGTCGGGGACAAAATGGTAATATTGAAAAAAGTCGGGGGAAAAAGGGGAATTTCAACGAGTTTGAATTTTCCCAAAAAGGTCATATTGACCATGTGGGGAAAAAAAAAAGAAATAATAACAAAAGGAAAAAAAAAAAAAAAAGATGACAAATAAAAAAATTTTTCCCAGGGAATTTCAAGAAAATTCTAGAGAATATAAAGGGGGGGAAAGGTGCAAAATTTTCCCAAGGGGGGGTTAAATAATAAATATGGAAAGTAGGGAAGAAGGAAATATATATATATATTTGGATTTTCTTTTTTTTTGTTGAAGAAAATAAGAAAGAAAAGTTGAAGAAAGAAGAGAGGAAGGGACCCAAGGTGGGGCTTTTTTCCCCATGAAATCTTGTCCCAAAATTCCTTTTTTCATGTATTTATACTAATTCAAGGGCCCTTAAACCTGGTATAATTATTTCGGAAGATAGGACGTTCGTTTCGCCCCTTTTTCCCACACCTTGGACAAGTGAAGAATTTTAAGGGAGGAAAGGTGAGATTTAACCCCTTTTTAAAAAGATGAAGAGTTTGTTTCATTGTAGTAGGTAGAAATGGATAGAATTCATGAAAATAGGGAAGTTTGCATTGGTTGTGTGTATATGCATGTGGGTGTATCCCTGAATTGTGTAAAAAATTAATTAAGTTTTATGTAGTATTCTAGTTGTGGTTTTTAAATGGACTCTATATTGGAAATGAAAGCTTGATGTTTTTGGGTTTAAAAGTTGGGAATGTGGGAGGTGGGAATATAGTAGTGTAGGGGGAAAGGGTGTAAATTTAAATTTTATTTATAACGTCTTGGTTGTTGTGTTGCGAATTCCATAATGTAAAATGGATGAAGAACATAAATTATGCATGTTGTGATGTGGCCGAATGAGGTGTGGTTTAAAAGCCATGATAATTTAATTTTTATTTGATATTTTAGTTGTTGTTATCATGGATTCTATGATGGAAAATGCAAGTTTGATTTTTGGGAAACAAGTTGTAATCGTTATGGGGATGTTGAAGAAGAAGGTGACATTAGCTTAAATTCTTACATTGCATGAATGATGTTGATTATGAATGGTTGTTGATATGATTTATGAATTTAGAACAAAAAAAATGTGTGATTACATCTTTTTTTAAGACTTCGGGTACTATGGAATCATTGTGAATATTGTAACCCTTTTTGGGAATAATTGTTGGATTGTTTGAAAATGTTGGCCAATTTTTACCTCGGGTTTGTTGTTGAAATTGGCCAAGTTGAACTTGGTGGTATGGTGTTTTTAAAAGGGGAAGTGCTGCCGAAATTTGGGTAGCCAAAGTGATAATTTGGAAAAAGGGACTTTAAGACCCCTAACTAATGTTTGGTAATTGTGACCAAATGTAAAATTTTGGAGAGTTTGGGATTTGATCTTGGATTGGCATGAGCAAAAAGGTATGTAAAGCCCCCCCTATCTTTTTTTTTGGCATGTCAAAGACTGATAAGTTTTGATACGAGCCTCGGGGACGACTTTTTTTTCCCTAAACCCGGCCCTAATTTTCCCTTCCTTAAATAAATTGAATTGGGAATTTGTGCTTTTTTAAAAGAAAACTAGTTTAAACACCTATAATTTTTATAAATGAATATTAGAAACACCCGTAAACGATTTTAGAGTAACTAAGGATTATGATTTCCCGTACGTCCCCTCGGGTTGACTCGAGATAGTGCAGGGCCCCCGAGGCCCGCCTTGCTAGCCCTATTCGATTTGACTTCCCCCTTTCGCCCGGGGTATTTTGGGGGTTTTCAAATATTCCTTTGGGTTTTAAAAGTATGTTTTATATTTGCATATAGTTTCCCCTTTTTTTGGGGCCGTCATGGAGTCTTTTTTCCATCCCCGGAGCCCCCGGGCCGATTTATATCGGGACGGCCCCCGATTTCCCGCTTGAGGGCCGGGCCCGTATATAAATTCCAAGTATGATGTTTTTAAAGGATATGTTTTTTGGTTCCGAACCATATTTGCATAATTTTACCTTGATATTATGATGTGTGTTGAAAAGGGGGAGCAAATTTTCCCCGGATGGCGTGTCGCATTCGTAGAGTGGCGACCACTTTCCCCCGGGTCCCGCGGGGGGGACCCCGGTTTTTGCATGCTTTCCCTTCTTTGATATTCTCGTCATCTTTTTTTCCGTACCTATTTTGGACTTTATTTTTCGTTTATAATTTTATTTACAATTCTATGTTTTACATATTTTGGGCATATTTTAAAGCCCCCCGTTCTTCGGGCCGCGTTACATGCCCCCCAGTACGATGCCCGGGTTGGCGACGCAGGGATAGGATATAAAACCCCCCATTTGAAGTGCCCCTTTGCCCGGAGACGTATTTTGGTATATATTCTACCGTTATGCATATGTTTATCTTTTTTCGGGGGACGGCGGGGCCCCCCTTTGTCTATGACTCCGTTGGTTCCTTGGGGTCCCTTTTGGGCATAAGTGTGTGTTGTGTCCCGGGTTCCCTTCCGGTTTTGTTTGTACGATATGTGTTTGGGGGGTCCCCCCGCCATGGCAACTTTTCCCGGTTTTCCCTGGGCCATGATTATGTATGACATTCTTCCCCATATTCCCTATAATTTATCCGTAAATTTGTTTTGGGGAATACGCGTGAGTACGGGTGCCCTGGGACCGGCCCCGGCCCGTAGGGTTGGGTCGTGAGGGTGGTATCGAAACGGTTCGTCCTTTGGGGTGTCCAGGACCCTGTCCGGAAAAAAATGTTTTGGTGTGAAACCCACTTTATAAACGGAGGCTAAAGGGACATTTAGGAAGTCACCCTTCTTTCACTCTTAGATTTTTGGGGGGGCGATAGAGCAAGTCATAGGAAATAAGATTCCATGCTTTTTTTGATTTCCGGTGCCCAATATCAAAGGAAAAAGGCGAATAATGATAAAAAGTTAAAAAAAGGTAAGGCCGGATGATTTTTGGTTTTTTTTACGTGGAGGGGGGGAGCCGGGCGGGGGAAAAAATCATAAAACCGGGGAAAATTTAGTATCAAAAATTGAAAAGGGTAAAACGGTCAATGGAAGAAAAAAGATGTATCACGGAAAAGGCTGGGAAATTGTGAAGTTTTGATTGGTCCGGGCGGGTAATAAAGGTTATACGAGGGAAACGGGCGCGGAAAAAATCGGGATTAAGACACCGAATTTCGGGAATTTTGGGGGTTAACGTGCTTTTGTGGGGGCAATTTAGGGTGGGTGACCCTGAAGTATTTGGGGAGTTTTTCAAAATTTGAATTTAAGGAGCGAATGAGAAATTAGAGAGTCCGGGGGAAAATTAGGGCATATGGGGTGGGTTAAGATCAAAAAGATCGGGTAAAAACGCAGGAGCTAGGCCCCCTTAAGAGATAAAAAGTGCTACAAACGGGAAACCAGGATAGGCTTGAACAACGTTTAGAGGTATTTGTGGGCTAGTTGATCGCGATTATATACATGAAGGTGTAGCTTTTTCCCTTTTATAGATGTATCGGGGGACATGTGAGACCCCGGGCCCAGTTATGGTAGGGGAAAGGGATTAATCGAGTAAGGGGGGGTTCGGGTGACGGAAGAATAAATGGTACAAGTTTAAAGTAAGTTGTACTATTTTACCAAGGGGGTTTTGATTGGAAATTTTAGTATAATGATATCCAAAAAAAAAAGAGGGGGAGTAGGGGGAGAATAAAGAAATTAAAGTGCCGGGAAAAAAAGAGTAAGGCTTTAGTAAGGGGGCTTTAGGGAATTATGGGGGGAGTGCGGGTTTTTTGTATACTCAAAAGGAAAGAAGGGGTAAAAATGTGGAAAACAAAAGAGGAGTGTATGAGGGTTGAAAAAAATTTTAATAAAAGGGTTTGGGGAATGATCGGGGATAAGGGGGAGGTAGGGGAAAAGGAAGGATGTTGGGGTTTTTAATAATGTTGAAATAAAAGAGCTATAAAGGAATAAGTGTGTGGGTGGAGATTGTAAGAATTTTGTGCTAGAGATAAAAGTAACCCTTGTTTTTAAGGGATGGACGATAATATAACTTTTAAATAAGTAAATGGCGAATCCCCGAGTAAATTTTAAACCAATAAATTTAAAAAAAATGAAAGGACGAATAAGGAAGAAAAAAGTGGACAAAAAGGGTGGGGGATAGGGTGGAAAGTAAAAAAAAAACTTGGGGTAAAAAAGTTTCCCAGATGTCGGGGGAAATTTTTAAAGAAGGAAAAAGAGAGGTAAGGCATAAACGGAGACTTTATAAAGGGTGTTGTCTATAATAAACCCCCTTAAAAAGGGGGGGGGGGACCTACTAGGCCAAAGGGGGAGCAAAGAACGACATGAGCACCAAAACGGGAAAAATGGTAGTAAGAATCTAAAGATGTGGCTTTTGTTAAGACATTGTCACGAATCGGAACGGAAAAAAGGGGGGCCCCCAGGAAGAAAGGGGGAATACAAAAAAACCGGCCCCCAAATTAGAAAACCCATGATGTGGGAAAAAGGACCCCCGTGAAGAAAATAAAACTCGATTATAAGGGGAAAAGAGGTAAAAGGATAAGAAATGGGTTGAAGGAAAGGAAAAACGATAAAAGAATCCTCCAAAAATAAAAAACCTTTTAAGACCATTTAACATTCGGGGGCCCAATTTTTCTAAAGGGGGGGGGAATATTATGGCCCGTATTTTGTACGTTTGGATATTTCAAAATCGTCGGGGGAAAATTAAGGGGGAGACCATTTTCTTAAATTTTTGTGCATAAGTTGGTTATGAATATTATTGGGTGGAAATATTGAGAAAGGCTAAGGGGGAAAAAGAGAAATTTGCAAAAAGGGCCCTGGAAATAATGCGGAAGGTCGGGGGCAAAATGGTAATATTGGGGAAAAGTCAGGGGAAAACGGGGAAATTTTACATGAGTCTCTTGAATGTTCCAAAAAGGTCATATTGACCTGTGAGGAAAAAAAAAAAAAAAATAATAACAAAAGGAAAAAAAAAAAAAAAATGACAAATAAGTCATCTTTTCCAGGAATTTCAAGAAAATTTGAGGGAATATAAAAAGGGGGGTATGTGCTAAAATTTTCCCTTGTTAGGGCTAAATAATAAATATGGAAAGTAGTGGAAGACATGTTTTATATATATATTTGGAGTCATCTTTTTTTTTTTTGAAGAAATAAGAAAAAAAAATTGAAGAAAAAAAAGAGAGGAAGGGGGGGACGAAAGGGGGGGCTTTTTTGCCCCATGAAATCTTGCCCCAAAAATTCTCTTCTTCATGTATTTATACTAATTCAAGGGTCCTCTACAACGGGTATAATTATTTGGGAAGATGGACTTTCGGACGATTCCACCCTTTGGGACAAGGAAGAAGTTGGAAAAAGGTGAGATTTAATCCCTTTTTATATGTTATAAGAGTTTGTTTACATTGGAGGTAGAAAGGGAAAGAATTCATAAAAAAGGGGAATTTTGTTGGGGTGTATATGCATGGGGCCCGTAGCAAATTGTGGGGAAAAATTTAATTGTTTTAGGTATTCTATTTGGGTTATTATGGACTCTATTTTGGAAATGAAAGTTTGATGATTTTGTTAATTTGGGAAAGGGAGGGCCAATATAGTAGGTAGGGGGATGAATTAATTTTATTTATAACGCCCTTGTTGTTGTGTTGCGAACCATAATGTAAAATGGATGAAGAACATGAATTATGCAGTTTGGGTGGGCCCAATGAGGGGGGTTTGACAAGCCAGATAATTTAATTCTTTTGTATTTTAGTTGTTGTTATCTGGTTCATGAGGAAAACAAGTTTGATAGTTTGGAACAAGTTGTAATCGTTTGGATGTTTAAGAAGTGGGACATTAGCTTAAATTTTACATTGCATGAATGATGTTGATTAGAATGGTTGTTGATATGATTTATGAATTTAAAAAGAAAAAAGGGATTACCTTTTTTGAAGATTCGGGTACTATGGAATCATTTGAATATTGTAAGCACTATTGGGAATAATTGTTGGCGTTTCTTGTAATAATGTTGGCCGAGTTTCATTCCGTTTTTTGTTGAAAATTTGGAAATTGAACTTGGTGGTAGGTGATTTATGCCCCAAATTTCGGACCCAAAAATGATAATTGGAAAAAGGGGCTTTAAACTCCTAACTAATGTTTGAATTTACCCAAAAGTAGATTTTGGGGAGTTTGTGTCACGCCCCCACCTCCTAGGTGGTGGGCACCCCAAACCCCCATCGGGGGTCCCTTTTTTTTTATTGACAAATTTTTTTTTTTTTGAAAAAGATAAAATGCAAAATATAACTTTCAAAAATTTTTGTTTTTTAAAATTTCATATAATGTAGTCAAACAAAAACCCAAACACATAGACGTATCGGGGGGGTGGGGCCCCCCGACGACAACCAACCCCACGACACCCCTGCAAAATCTCTAACATCCTCCAAAGC
>NW_026722303.1:0-6986 GCF_029784015.1 Lycium ferocissimum | reverse complement strand
AGATTTTTAAGTCAAGGATTGAGGCCCAAAAAATTTTTTTCTTTTTTTTCTTCTTTTTTCCCCTTACTAGGCCGTGGCCTTTTTTCTTTTTTTTTTTCTCAATCTCTTTTATTTCTTGAACCTTCTATATGATAAAAAACATATATAATATGATCCTTGTAGTAATTTTTTCACAGGGGAATTTTTTTTTTAACCATGGGCTTCCCAAACCCCTTGGCCCGGGTTTGGGCCCCCTCTTTGGGCCTTTTTTTATTATTTTTTTTTTTGAGCCAATTTAATCATGGATCACTTTTTAAAAATTCCCCAAAACAAATTTTCAAGTTTCCCAAATTTCCCCTTGGGCCTTCCCCCCCGGGGGCCCCCATTCAAACTTCCAAAAACCAAACATACACATTTTTAACAAATTCAAAACATGGCCTAATTCCCCAAACCAAGGTTTTTTCCCAAAATTTTTTTTTCAAATCCCAAAAAATCCCGGAATAACACAACTTCCCCCCCTTCCGCTAGCCCTAGCCCCGGCCTCCGCCTCATGATTTTGATGGGGTTTCTAACCACTCCCCCTTTTTGGTTAAAACCGGGCTACCTAATTTTACATTCGCCCCTTTTTCCCCCAAAATTTCGGAATTTTCGGAATTTCCCGGGGGTCACCCACTGGGAAATTGCTTCCCCCAAACACGTTTAACCCTTTTAAAACCCTTTTCCCTTTTCGGATTTAGCTTAGTATTTTCGCCCGTTTCCCCCCAATTTACTTATATCCCACCAAGGAACGAGTTGGGGTCTTGGGGTTTTAAAAACGCCCCGTAACACATCTTCCCCTTTTTATTTACGGTTTCCCCCCCCAAATCTTAGTATTCATTTTTTTGTCCCTAGGGGTTATTTTACCCCTAAATTCACAACCCTTAAATGCGGTTACGGGGAAAAGGAAAAAAGGGGCCCAATCCCGCCCGCTATCAAAAAGGGGCCGGGGGCCCGTCCGGGGTGGGGGGTCCCCCCGCCCCAAAGGGGCCAAGGCGGGGGGGGGGCCCCAAACCGGAGGCCTCCCCCTCTACCCCGGCCCGCCCGGCCCGGGGGAAAGGTGGGGTCGAGGGGGGGACGGGTCGAGGGGGAAAGGTTGGGGGCCCCGGCGGGGGGGGGCCCGGTCCCCCTCGCCCCCGGGGGAAAATCACGCATGGGGGAAAACCCACAAGATAAAAACCCCCGGCCCCCGCCACCTCCCGGTGGGGCCTCCACCGCGCGCACCGTGGCGGGGGGGCATCTCCTCCCGCGGCCGGTCCGGGACTGGGGCTCCCAAACCCGGGGGGGGCCCGGCCCCCCAGGCCCAAATACCTAATTCCCCCGTTTTCCCCCCAAATACCCCCACCCGGGAAATCGCCCTTTCCGGGGAGCCCCGTAAAACGTTTTTTTGGTCGGTGTTGCCCCTGGGTTTTTGGGCACCCCTTGCGAGCAATAGTCACCCCCATCCCGGAGTGGGGCCGCCGCACTCATTTAATTTTTCGGCCCCCCCACTCACAAATCGATGTACATGACCCCCCATTGGGCCCCATGGGGGGCCACCCCCGGGGAAAAGCGCAGGTTTTTCCCCCCCCGCTCTTTTTCCCAGATTTAAGAACATTCCCGAGCTTTTGAACTTCCCCCGGGAAAGCCCACAAATCCCCTGGAAACCCCCCCCAAACCGGGGGGAGGGGGCATTTGCCCCCCTTGAATTTTCCCTACTTACCACAAGCTCACACCCCGGGGTTCTGGACGATCCCAAATTTCCCGGCCCCCTTGTTTTCAAGGGCCGTTTATCCCCGTCCTTAGCATCTCTTCTTATGAAATTCGGGGGTCTTTTTCCTTTTTTTGACCCCCAAAACTCCGGGGTTTTTTGGGGGCGAAAAATCAGGGGCCCGCATTTCCTTTGCCCCCCCGGTCCGTTCTTCCCGGCCCGACCCGGCGGCAACAAACCGGGGTCAAAAACTGGTTTTCCCCTCCCCACCCTGCCCCCAGCCCCTTTGCCTCGCCCCCCCGGGGGGCCGCCTAGTTTTTCTTCTTGGGTTCTTCGAAACCATAACATAGGAGGGGGAAAAATAGGAAAATTTTGGGTAAAATCTCATCGCACGATCTTAGAATACGAAGGCCCTTTTTTCCCCTTAAATGCCAGAGCCCCCGTTTATAAGGTAGGCCACACACCCATAAACAAGACCGCGGACAATTTTTCCCGGAAAAACCCCTAGGCCCCAACGTTCGATCCATTCCTCACGCCCCAAATTGGGGCGGGAGGGGGAACCCCGATTTTTGGGGGGGGCCCCCCTTTACCTAAATTTTTTCCCTTTTTTAGCAAATCGTAAAAAATTTATTATTTTTTTTTCAACTAAACAAACAAAAGCAAGCCAAAGAATAAAAGACTAGTTGGCTTCGCTACCGTTTTCATACAAAAAAAGACCGGAGAATACCACTATCAAACCTAATCCTTTGTACGGCCCGTACAGCCCTAAACAAAGTACGTTTTACACGGAAAAATGGGGCCAGTTTTTCTGCCCAAAAAATATATACAAAAAAGAGTACCACAATAGGCCCCAAAAAAAATTTTGGGCCCCGGCCCAGGGGAATACTTGAAAGGGGGTTCAGGATCAAACCCCTTTTGTCGGTGCCCGCGCGGAGGGCCCGCAAGTCCAAAAAGAAGGGACGCGTCGAAAAAGTTTAAGGTATAAAAAAAAGGGGTCATAGTAAGAAATGAAATGGGAATATCCCCCGTATAGACATATAGAGCATCATAAAATTAAAAGACAAATACACGGAATGGGGGGTAGTTTACCTCGACAAGTTTTTTTTTGGGAAACATTTTTTTTTCTCATGATATGAAAAATATCCTTTTTTTCCGGCTCGACGTTTTTTCATCCATTTAACCACATATATAGTGTCCCTACACCGGACGAATATCATGTCATGTAATGCCAACCGACTGTGCGGATACGTATAACGCCCTCGCTCTTTATCTCCATCTTCCCCGTACATCTATGCATATCATGTATAATTATTCCGCGTCTATAGCGCCCGGCTCTTTCATCATATACATACTCATATCATATACATATATCGTCTATAGCTCGCTCCTTTTTGTCATATGCACGTACTTATATCATATATATATATATACCACGTTTCTTATAATATTCATTCTCGCTATCATATACATATGCTTATATCATGTTCATTTACCGCGTATATACCGACTCGTTATCATTATCGTCGTAGGATATTCTCATTAAAGTAGTTACAACACTTATCGTTTAATAATCAAGGCACTAAAGAAAATCAGAACCGTGGCCCACCTCGAGTCAAATGATACACACAACTTACATATAATACTTGTCATGACGTTACTATGAAGGTCTTAGGCAATCGGGTCTCATCTCAAGGTTTTAGGGATATGTAGACATTTCTTTCACAATTCATGCGCTTTGGTTCAATTCATCGAATGAATAGTAACTATTTCAATCGCGGATTTCTGAGTTAGGAAAGTCCCCGAGGCGCGAAATCAAGCCTATACGCTTCAAGACATGCCAAGAAAGGAAGGGGAAAACCTTGCATACCCTCTTCGCTTCTTTAGCTATTCCAATTCACGTCGCAATCTCGTCAAAATCCGCAAATTGGTCATATTTACCAAAACTCTTGCTAGGTTCACAGAGTTAGAATCTTAAGTGAGACACTCTACAACAAATTCTCGTAGCACTTCCTCCGTAAACATACCATCCTCAACATTCAATATAGCCAAATTTCTCATCAATCACAATCCGGAATTCGAACCCTACAAACTATCAATATAAACTCCACAACCACACTAGCGATTCACATATTCAATTCAAGATACATGATATCAATTTACTACTTTCTTCAAAACCTTCCGACTCCAATGACACCATAACAAGCTTATAACATATTTCGACAACACTATTTTAGCATCATTATATCTCATACATGCAAAAGCATAACATTCAATTCACATAATCTCCCAAACAAGCTTCCGACTACTAATACTACCAAGCTCATTAGGCTTTCATTTGTAATATAAACTTCACAACACAACAACCAACATACTAAATAAAATTTGCTCACTATCTATTCACCACATTACACACATACACGGCTATCTACACTATGCACACACACGAAGCCCATCATGCAATCCCAACTACAATCTCTCCAAAATCATTCAACTTCATTTTCCACATAACATTCACAACAATAACAACCAAAACACTAACTAAAAATAATTAAAACGCTTCCCACACACATGCATACATGTGCACGGCCACATGCAACATTTCTTTCCTTCATGAATTTCATCCATTTAGGCATACTACAACACATAAACCCTCCATTCCAATCATTGTAACATACATACATCTTTCCATAACACAAAGAACAAGATTCTTACCTTTTTCTTGAAATTTCAACTCGCCACAAACGTGGTTCTTTCGCCAAACTAATTGTACCACGTCAAGAGCGCTTTGAGGCTTGCTACTAATTCAAGAAGAACAAGATTTTTAATCAAGATTAAAGGCTTGGAAAATTTTTCTTCCTTTCTTTCTCTCTTTTTCTTTTTCGGCCGGGCCTTTTTCCTTTCTTTCTTCTTGATTTCTCTTTTAATTCTCGAAGCTTCTGATTAATATATAATGATCCCCCTTTATTAATGTGTCACATGGAATAATTTCCATGGGCTCGGGCCAGGCCGCCACCCCAAACTGGCCTCATTTCCTTTGATTTTTGTCGAGCTCCAATTAGCTACCGATCATGTTTTGTAATTTTCAAACTAATTTCCAACATTCCAAATTTGTTCTTCGTTCTTCTCCACAATTCCACTAGTCATATTGCGAATTTCCTTTTATGCCCTGACCTTCCTCATTAATTCCACTTCTAAATTTTTCACAAGCAAAATTCATATGCCAAACAAAATAAAACGTGCCTTGTTTATTGTCTTCCCGCGATTGTCTTGAATTATCCGATTGCACAAAATGCGGGATATAACATCCTTATCCATGGATAGTCATATGAGAGTAGAGATACACAATGATGATGATAGGCTTAAATCTAAAGAAGTTATAGTCCACGATATAATGTTTCTACAAGGCTAATGACCTTCATACGATTTCTTGCTATTATTCATTGTTGCTAGGCCCATCTTATGATGTTAGTCTCTTCCTTCAAGGCATGATTTTCCCTCCTCCTCCCCGACCCTTTAAATTTCAAGAACTAAGAATCTACGTTTATGAATAGCCATACGAGAGAAAAATAAGAGATATAATGAGCACGATAGTAATGCATTTACGAGTCTATGATTATAAAGAGTTACACATGTAAAGATAAGGAAGAGATAAGGCAATCGCATGATAATTCAATGATGATGAATTAATTAAAGAGTCCTAAAGTGAGAAATGACGCCCACGAAGTCAATGATTCTACATGGTTCCATTTTTTCTACGTACACTCACCTTAAAATGTTAGTCCTTCATGCGAGATACGATGATCTCATTACTCCCTAATGTAAGCGGGTTCCACGACCTTACGTCACCCCGATACGACTATAGATGCCTATGTGAGTTCCAATGTATGTTGTAACGGTATACGTATATATATATATGTATGCAACGATACTAAATTATGATAAAAGCTATGATACGCCTTATAAGGTAACTAATAATCATAAGTCTATAATATGTATGGCGCTACGAGATTATGACGAGATTATGACGTGAATGATGATGACGTGTGCGATGATGTGATTCCACCGTGCCTAATCGCTTTTATTGGACACTACCAACACTAAATGGTCGTGGCGACTACACCGTGCCAGAAGCGTCGGACATGACCACCACTAGTGGGCACGGACATGAGGGTTGTTGCTATGATTCCACCTTCGGCGCCAGAAGGACGCGACACATCACCACCGCAGGTCGCGCGCGATTACACCGTGCTCTGTAGGTCGGACATGACCACCACCGGTGGGCCGCATATGACGGGTACCCGACGCGACTAACGACGATGATGTATGTATGATACGTACGTATGCGATGATATGACGATGTATGTATGATGTGATAATGTATGTACGATACGATGTAGGTATGTATGATAAGACGAGGTACACGCTACGGTAGCTACATGATATGCTAGGTATGATATGTATAAAACGTATCCATTCGAAGGTTATGTCTTCATCTTATGCCTTATGATTTCTCCATTATATTAATTTCATTCATGCCTTACATACTTAGTACAATATTCGTACTGACGTCCTTTTCTTTGGATGCTGTGTTCATGCTCTGTCAGTATTGGGGGAGACAGCATCAGAACTAGTGAGAGCTTATCATCGTATTTGCTGAGCCCTCCTTTATTTCGTGAGGGTGCCATTTTGAGACATTATATTGTGTACATATTCTGGCACGACGGGTCCTCGTCCCGTCCATATGTTCGTTGTTCTAGCAGAGGCTCGTAGATACGTACGCGTGTAGATGTTATATCCCGCACTTCTTTGTACGTCGACGTTTCGAGCTAATTATGAAAAGTTTAAGGACAAGATCATTCGCAGACGCAAAGTTGAGAATTTTAACCACGATTTTATTTTAAAGCATAAGTCGTTTGTTAATTAAGTTGGAATGGGATAGTAAGAAAAACGTGGGGTCGAAAGTGAATATGGAAACGAGTGTTTCATGAAATACATGAGCCAAAGTTGAAGACTTGGAGAATTAATTTTGAAATTAAAAGCCATGTGACTTGCACATGACTTGTGGACCATGACACTTATATTATAAGATGACTTAGCTAACATTTAGTCATCTTCCTAACTCTAGAAAGATGAAGAAACAATGGAGAAAAAACAAAGATGAGTCGTTTTTCAAGGGTCGGCGAATTTGGCTATGGAGATTTCACCAAAAAATTATTTTCTTCCATGTTTTCCACTTTAGGGGCAAACAAATGAAGAGTTGTTGAATCGCCGCCTTTTTTCT
>NW_026722302.1:0-7633 GCF_029784015.1 Lycium ferocissimum | reverse complement strand
GCATGTTTACGACTAAGGTCCCCGTCTCGTTACGGTCCGTATTGCTAAGTCTCGATTACGCCAAGCTCGCGCTACCATACTTCTGTAATTTAGGTGTTACAACCCGTACTTCGTACGTTGGAATATTCTAAGTTGGTTGCGACGAGTTATGGACAAGACTTTTAATTTTCGGTTTTGTTGATTTTGTCTCGATACATAAGTCGCATATTCGTCTTTTGTGGGTATGAAGTGTTAAGGGTAAACTTGGAATAAGGAATTTGGGGTTAAAAGCGAAATACGAAAAGTTAGACATCTTATGAAAATTTTGGGACCAAAAAGTAAATTATGGAAAGTTGGCTATTATTGGAAAAAGGCCATAAGTGGCCGGCCATGTGGAGGAATAAAATGACTCATTTAAGTCATCTTCACCTTTTCTTATCCCTTAGAAACTTCAAGAAAGATGAAGAAAGAAAAGAGAGAGAGTCGCCAAGAAAAAGAAAAATGGAAGATCAAAAGTGACCATGGAAAATTATTTTCTTCTAGGTTTTCTACTCCTTGAAGGTCCTAAGCATCATGAAGTAGTTGGTGGAAGCAAGCAAAGCCTTATTGTTGCAAAAACAAGCTTTAAACCGAATGGAAGAATAAGGTAAGGACTACTTTTTCTTTGTGTCATGGAAGGGTGTGTGCATGTTAAAGTATGTAAATATGAATGAAAATCATGGAAACTGGGCGTGAGCCAAGCCGTGACTACGGGGGATGATGGCTCGGTGGCCGTGCATGTGTGGTTGTGTGTAGGATTGATAGCTTGGATTAGATGTAGCATGATTCTTTGTTGTTGTAATGTGTTGAACGGATGGAAACTACATATATATGTGCATGTGTTAAGGTGGCCGAATGTAGGCCATGGTTGTGCCAAGGATGAACAAATGTTACTTAAGGCGTTAGTTGTTGTCGTTGCGAGTTTTATATCGTTAATGAACCTTTGAATGATCCACGTTTGGATTAGGAAGGTCGCGGGCTGTTTGGGGTTGTGGTACGATTAATGGAAAATTGGTATTTAAGAAATGGCATGGCTAATGTACGGATTAGTAGTATAAAGCATGTAGTTCGAAAGAAAGAAATGTGTAGTAGTGTTCTTGGGTTTGGAGTGAAATTCGGGTAAGTTGGAATAATGTTTGGGCTATGTGAGATATTTTATGACTTGCTTAAGGTGTTCTTGTATATGGTTCGAATGGGTTCGAGTTGGTAATTGAATGTATGAACATTAATGCTAATTTGATTATACGAAGCTAGACGAATATTAATGTCGGAACGTATTGTAAATGGGAAATTGATATTGCCGTGTGGTTGTTGGTTTGATTGTTGTCAAATTTGGCCGAGTGTGAATCTCGGGTTGGCCTATTTTCTGGGAAGTGCTGCCCAAATTTCCGTAGAATTATATGTTAGTTAGAAATGAGCTTCTAAACGCTTATGGTTGACGTTGGTATTTGTTGACGTTATGTAGATCTTGGAGGATTCGAGATATAGGTTTGATTTGGATTAGCGTTGTGCGCGAGCGAGGTATGTGAAGCTTACCCTTCTTTTCTTTTTTGGCATGTCTTAGACGGAATTAAGGTATAACATGATATGTACCGGGGAAATTCCATCCGTAAATTTCGAATATATTTGTGATTTGTATTTGCTTTGATGTTGGCATCCTTAGTGTGGTTTGTATGTCTTGGATACGACTGAGTTTGAAATGCTGTGTAAGCAATTCGTATAAGTTCATTGATGTTCGTATCTTTAACGCGGTTGAGTTATGACCCTTATGTATTTTGTAGGATTAAACTTTTAAGGTTTCAAAGGAGTTCTATTTTCAAAAGAATTTAGTTTTCAAAAGAGACTTGTTCCAAAACGACCTCGAAACTACGAACGTCCGTAACTTTTGCATACGACCTCGAAACGCCCCAAAACATAATATGTAAGTTCATAAGACATCACTCTCCCCTACCCCTCGTAGTCGGGCTCGGACGGGGGTCGGCACCCGTCCGTGGGGCCCGCGGCCTTTCTATGCCACCTTTATGGATTTTTCGAAAAATTTGATATTTTCTTCACTCTGATTATTTATTTTTCTGTCGAGTTGGAAATAAGGATTTTATGTCCATGATTTTGATACGTAACAACGGTTTCTGAAGTTTAGTTTGATATGCCCCGAGCGAGATTCGGGAGGAAACTTGTTTTGCCTATGGTTTTGGATTTTCAAAAAAAGAGGGTTCGTTCTGATCATTCGGTTGAGTCTGTGATGATGTCTGATATGCGTGTGGTTACTTACGATCTGTTCGTGCGTTCGTGTTACCTCTTTCACCGGATCCCGGCCGGTATACGATCGTGCGCACTATGATATATTCTCGAAGTTATGCCGTGTTACGGCTCCCGAGACCTCGCCACAAAGGCCGGGCTCCGTTTATGAAGTTATGCCGTGATATGGCTTATGATGTGTTGTGATGATGTGTTGTGTTCTAGGATCGGAGATTTGAAATCTTCCGGAGTTATGGCCGTGCGTTGTCAGCGGCAAGCGATGTGGCGACCACGTCGTCCGCACGGTCCTATGGACCGCATTTGATATGTGATGATGTGTGATGAGTTTGTTCTCCGATGATGAGTTTGATCACCGATGATTTGGTGCATCCCACATCGGTTACCGTCATTCCATATGACAGATTACGATGCGTTCGGTATGAGTATGCATGATTTGTGTGTCGGATGTAAGTACTTAGATAGTCGGGTTATTACGACTTCACTTTCGTACTTCCTACTTTAGTTATGACCTCGTTTGATGTATGCTATGCTTTACATGCTCGCACATATTTCGTACCGACCCCCTTTCTTCGGCCGCGTTTCATGCCACGCAGTACTACGCTGCATGAGCCTGCTGATGCCAGCGAAGATGCTCCACTGATTGGCGAGCTCCATTTCTCCGAGGTCGCCGAGTCGAGTGCTTTGTATGGTGTTCGAAGTTATGATAGAGACTTTGCGTTACGTTGTCGAGTGTATGATACGTCGTTTGTTTGTGTCGTCACGTAAGCCGGTGTGTTTGTATGTATTATGTTACCGACGTGTTTGTCATGTGCGTGCTTATATAAGCCGAAGTCGTTATGCCTTATATTGCGTATTTTATTTGGTTTGAAAAAAAAAAACGAGAGGCATGTTTGTTTTCTCGAAAATTTTCATTACGTGTGTATGCTATGTTTTGCGGGGCCCGCACGGGTATGAGTGTTACGTTAGTCGCCGGGTTCGCTCGTCCCTAAGTAAGGTCGGTGCCCGTCACGCCCTAACGGAAATCGGGGTGTGACATTAGGTTTGACTATGATTTTGCTTACGCTTTCGGCCTTGCATACTCGCACATTTTCCGTACCGACCCCCGTTCTTTCTGGGGTCGCTGCGTCATGCCGCGCGTGTGTACCCACAAGCATGAGTCAAGATGTTCCAAAGATGATTGGTGAGCTCCAAATTTCTTTCCGGAGCACCGCCGAGTCGAGTATGTACGTTATGTCTTCTCGATGGTACTAGAGACTTTGCGTACAAAGGGGTATAGAATGTCGGGCTAGGCGTATGCCTATCACCGACGTCTTGTACAAGTTGTGTGTATAAACTTTGTCGATTACGTATTTTATTTGATTTAGTATGTATTATGTTCGGTATGATTAGAAAAAAAAAATTTGTGTGCGATAAAGGTCCGCGGGGTTCGCTTCGCCTTAAATCGAGGTCGAGTGCCCATCACGTCCCTGAAATCGGGGCGTGACAATAATGCAGAAGGCGCACGAGATCATGTCCCGGCCCGGCTCAAATGAAAAGACACACGTGGCTTGCACGAACGAATAGTACGTAAACACGTGCATATAGATAAAACCTCAATAGACAATCCGAATAAAAAGTCATAGGATGTACCTTTCGTAAGTTGCGACAGCATTATGTCAAAGCAGCACTTCGAGATTGTTCGTACATATCAAACATACCATGGGGTTCAACGAATGACGAATGGTCGTTCTTTACCAATCGAACAATTGAAATGACAAATCGTTTTAAAGAAGTCGAACGCCAATCATAGTGTACATATATGCCTTTTTTTGGGGATGGCACGATTGTTTATATCAAATCATGTTTCTAGGATCATAACACATATCAAAACATATTATAGGTTCATCATAGTTATCATTGGGCAAGCGGAGCAATGATCAAAAATTTCTTTTAAGAACCGGTAGAAATAAGTCAAACAAGGCCATAATAAGGGGTCTCGGGATCGTGGGCCCACCGGGACATTCGAGGTGGTGAACTCAAGTTACGGATCATAGACCTTATGGAGCCGTCATGAGAGTTCTGGAACAATCCGACTCCATTTATGAAGATTACGTACACATAAATCACTTTGACAACAATTTATAAAGAAACTAATTCAATCTTACTGAATGAAATGGAGCAAATTTCAATCTCGAATTTCTAGGAACAGTAGTCGTATCTAAGGCTCGCGTCCGAGCCTATTATGTTTGGAACATGCCTAAGAATGAATGCAAAAACTTACATACCTTAGTTGCGCCTTACGCTCGTCCAAGTTCGATTCCCGTTTCGCCCAAAATCTACAAATGGTCATATTTACCAATTGTGAGTTATGGCTTCTAAGAGTTCAACTCAAATTCATGTTTGTCTACCGAAATTTCGCAAAGATTTCCCTATACATATAGCATCCCCGAGACTTAGCTCGCCCAATATATCAACAACAACACAACTAACATATTAAACAAAATTAATTCATTCCCATTCCTCATGGAGTACCACACGGCCAACACCACATTACCAACCTCAACTAAATTCATTCAACTTTCATTTTTCAATATAAAGTCCACCACCACTACCACTAGAATATAACATAAAATTCAACTCATCACATGTATACAACAATATACATATACGGCCACCTATATATATATACACCCACCTTGCAAACTTCCATATTTCCATAGTTTCTACCATTGCCATATACTACAACACAAACAAACCTTCATAACATCATAAAAACATAAAATTCTTACCTTTTCTCCAACCTTCCACTTGCCGCAAACGTGGTTTTCTCGCCAAACAAATTGTACCACGTCGAAGAGCGTCTCGAACTTATTAAGAATTCAAGAAGAAGAAGATTTTAAGATCAAAGTTGAAGGCTAGAAATTTTTTTTTTCTTTTCTTTTTCTTGTCGTCGAATAGGCCCTTGGTTTTTCTCTTTGTGTTTTGTTTTTCTTCTTTGTTTCATGAATCTTCTAAGGATAAGTGATCCCTTTATAAGTAATTTAGCACATGGAAAATATTAAATTTTCTTTTGGTGGGCTTGGCCATGTGGCCGGCCACCCCATGCATTTGGGCCTTAAATTTTCATCATTTTTTTTTAGCCCAATGACTTATTGGTCACATTTTAGAATTCCCGAAACTAATCTCCAAAATTCCCATTTTGCCCTTAGCCTTCCTCGACACTTCCACATTAATATTCTTCCATAAACAACTCATGTGTTAAATAAAATCAATTGTTACCTTATTTCTTACAAACCAAAATTTATTTCCAACTTTCCCGAATACGCAAAAAAATACGGATATAACAGAAATATTGGGAGTTTTCAGAAGTCTCTCGAGGTGTCTTGAAGAAGAATGAAATGAAATGAGCTTAAGTCCCTTTTAAAAATCCCAAAATCTGATCTTTAATGAATTATTGTCGATGAACAAGGTCGTAAAGCACCCCATACGGACCGTATTCGTTTACGTCCGTCCTCCATGCACGTATTTAAGCTTAAGAAAAATAGAAAGTTGAGGTTCTTGACCGCTTGGAGGACGATCGCACTATACGGTTCAGTAAATCACTTTACAGACGTATTGTGCACTATACGACCACCGGCGTGAAATTTTCGCAACTTTATTATTTCCACAAAATTCATGATCGTCATTCCCGACTTAACAACACATCATATACTCAAGCTCTTCATCGTTCTACTACTCACCAAGTACGGAAAAATTTCGAGGTGTCACAGATTGTGGCCCCGTACCCCCGGATAAACATATATATACATCAAAAGGATTTGTACCAAAAGTCTAGGCTCGAGACAATGGAGCACTCCAAGACAAATTTAATAGAAGTCCTAAGCCGGAGGATCACCAAAGCGAGTATCTACACCGCAAAGATGAAACGCAGCCCCCCCCCGAAGAAAGCGGGTCGGTGACGAGATATATACCGAGTATATGAAGCATGAAATACAATAAGAAAGATCATAAATCAAGTGAGATTCCAGGAGACAAGTATGATAATCAAGAAATCACTGTACCTGTGCCTTACGAAATGAAATCATGCATATCATTATCATATACCATACCCGGCCCATTATGGGACCCGGTTGTCACGACCAAGCCCCGTGGGCCGCGACTGGCGCCCTACTTGGACACCCAAACAGACTTTCATATCGAATCATCATAATATGGCTTGATTCAAATATCATACGCATCAT
The DNA here is from genome assembly GCF_029784015.1 of Lycium ferocissimum. NCBI lineage: Eukaryota > Viridiplantae > Streptophyta > Magnoliopsida > Solanales > Solanaceae > Lycium > Lycium ferocissimum. The sequence continues at coordinate 1,136 of NW_026722302.1, read as the reverse complement.
TTATAGCATAATGAAAATAAATACTGCCTTAGGCCGTGCGTACAAAAATATCATATCAAAATCGGAGAGGCGGCGAATATACATCGCCGAACATATATACACACATACAAATAATTTGGCCGACTTGGCCGTAGTAACGAACGGGACCGCGTTAAGACGCAATCATAAACAAACGAACACATACGTGACCCATGACCCACATATATGACTATGTGCCTCTACAAACGGAACAACACACGAACATATGACGGACAGGGCCCCGCCGTACCCGCATACCACAAATGTACAAAAAGATACATAGCAAAACATATATACCAAATGTGGGCTCCGATCGAAGCGGAGCACTCTATAATGGCAGACCGAGCGGCCACACCGGCAAATCACGAACCTCTCGTACTCGCGGGCATGAAACGCAGCCCCGAAGAAAGCGGGGTCGACGAAAGACGTACCGAGTATGTAAAGCATAAAGTACAAAAATCCAAACCATAATCGAAACGAAAGGTACAGAAAGAATACACGGATCAATATACATCAAACCTGCACATCGAGACATATGTACATAATGCAAATAGAAAATCATGCATAAAGTCGAACGTGGTCACCACTCCGACGCCGGTGCCACAACACAAAGATACCCGAAGGTTTCAAATCTCCGTACACCCCGAACACAACATATCGTATCATCAAACATATCGTATCATCAAACATATCATATCATCGGATATATCACAAGCCATATCACAAGATAACTCATAAACGGAACCCGGCCCTATGGCGAGGTCTCGGAACCGTAACACAAGATACCGCCGAATTTATCATAACGCGCACGATCACAAACCGCCTTCGGTACCGGCGAACGAAATCATAATCACGGCACGAGCGGAGTAAAGTGTAAATCATATGCATATCAAAATAGATTTCGGACTCGACACTTAATTTCATATTCATATACATATACATTAGTATCGAAGGCTCAAAACGAGTGTCGAGTTAATCGAATTAGTATACAAAAATTTCGTACTTTTAAGTTAACTATTTTTCGAAAAATACATCGTAGATCATTCTCGAGATTCCGTATCATTCATAGTGAAAGAAAAACGTTCAACTAACAAGACAGATATTTCAAACGGACTTTA
>NW_026722301.1:0-7665 GCF_029784015.1 Lycium ferocissimum | reverse complement strand
AATTGGACAAGCGTAAACGGCAAATAAGGTATGTAAAGCTTCACCTTTTGTTCTCTTGGCATGTCCTAGGCATAATAGGTTTTGATACGAGCTCGGGGGCGACTCTACTCCTAGGAATCCGAGCTAGATGTGGTTCCTTTTTCATTCAATAGAATTGAATTAGATACTTTATGTTTTGTTGGAAAAATAGCTTAAACATTTATAACTCTCACAAATGGAACCGAATTACCTTGAGACTTTCATAGGTGGCTCCATAAAGCCTAATGTTCGTGATTTTACGTACGCCACCTCGACTTGACCCGAGGTGCCCCCCCCCCCCCCCCCCCCAATTTTCGAGATTTTTTCATGTTGACTTAATTGACTTATTTTGAGCGTTATGCAAGAACGACTTTTGACTAACTTCCGATTATTAAAAAGTGATCATTTTGATTATCCCATTGAGTTCTATGATATATTTTGCCATGTACAATGATCCCAAAGGTTTTGTCTCTTGACATAATTCGTCGCAACTCCGAAAGGTATGATTTATGGCTATTGTCCGATTTTAAATGATCTATCGTCTGATTGTTCTTTCGAATCTGGCAAACATCGTATGTTTTACATTGCATATGGTTTCTCACTACTCGCTCGTGCGAGCTGTTGCTATTTCTTTCACCGCGTCCCGGCTGTGGCATGTATTCGTGCAATTCCACCGCACACCACCGCGTCCCTCACTAGAGGGCCGGGGCATGTTATATATATATATATATATACATATGATGATGATGTGATGACGGGGAGGTGGCCAGGATGGCATATGATGATTCCTTTCACCGCGTCCCTCACTAGAGGGCCGGGGCACGTTACATGTATACACATGATGATTTTACTTACCGCGTCCCTCATTAGAGGGCCGGGGCATGTTATGTATGCATATGTTCATGATGATTTATTTAATTATGATACTCACCCATTCATGATTTTGAAAAGCATGATTTACGTTCAAGGTAAGTTTTGTGGGATCCGGTTACCGTACTACTTTTCTCTCGTCCTCTTTATTTCCGTATGATTCAAGCGATTGTGCTTAGCACGTTTTACATACTCAAGACATATTTTGTACCGACCCCTTCTCTTCGGGGCCACGTTTCATGCCGCGTGTACAGACACACGTTTGGGTGTGAGCCGCCACCATAGGATCCCTATTCGCCTATCTTCAAGAGCTCCCCGTCCGGAGCCCGCATTTTGGCATGCCTTTTTGTTACATTTGTGCATATTTGTCTGTGGCACGGGGGGCCCTGTCCCGTCATATGATTCTGTTATTACTGTTAGAGGCCTGTAGACATAAACGTGGGTTGTGGGTAGCACTGTTCAGTTATGTTTGCGTTCTGTATACCCTCAGTCTGTATATATGATATATGTATGTATATGTGTACGCGGTGTCGTAACTTTCTGTATGTATACGTTTCTATTCTACTTGCCATGATGTAAGTATTAATGATAGATGGGTACGAGTGCCCAGATCGGGCACTAGTCACGGCCTACGGGGCTGGGTCGTGACAGACAGGTTATGGGAGAGGCGCATTATGCCCGTTATTCTGTTCATTCGGGGTCTACAAAAATGTATCATGACCTTAGATGCTTGTACTGATGGGATGGCATGAAGAGGGACATAGCTGAGTTTGTCGCTCAGTGCTCGAATTGCCAACAGGTTAAGATCAAACATCAGAGGCCTGGTGGATTATTACAGGAGATGGAAATTCCGACTTGGAAGTGGGAAGCAATTAATATGGACTTCATTACAGGTTTACCTCGCACTCCACGGAAGTATGATTCCATATGGGTTATTGTAGATAGGCTGACCAAATCAGCCCATTTTCTTCCAGTCAGGACAACTTATTCAGCTAAGGACTATGCAAAGTTATATATTAAGGAGATAGTTAGACATCATGGAGTTCCCACATCTATTATATCCGATGAGGTGCTCGGCAGCTTATGCGCCCAACTTCCTCGGAGATCATTCCGTGAGGGGGTCTCTGGGACACAGTGAATCTTAGCACGGCATTCCACCTCGGGGACCGACGGTGCCGAGCGTACTAGTTATGTCACGACCCAACCCCGTAGCCGTGACTATGCCCGATCCGGGCACCCAAACACACCTATCAAACGCTATCACAAGGTATATCAAACGCATCCAAGTATATACGTGGCCGACAAGGCTGTGTTCCAAATCTATATAATTTCCAGAAAAATTTCGGCAGAGTTTCCTTTGTTTTACGGACTATCCAAAATAACCCTGCGCACAGAAAATACCAACAAAGGCCACACAGGGCCAGCAACACAACATATATACATATGCGGACCGGCCGCCGCGGCGAATGGGATCGCCCAAGCACAACATATCCAAACGCCACCGTACAAAAGTAGGCACAACCCACAAAATATGTCCACAGACCTCTAAACAGACAGACAGAATCCTATGACGGGACAGGGCCCCGCCGTACCCATGAACAAATATATATACCAAAAAAAATATAAGCTCCGGAATGAGAGGAGCACTCCAAGTAGCAGAAGAGAGTGACCTAAAGCGGTGGATCACCAAGCTGTGCGTCTGTACCTGCGGGCATGAAACGCAGCCCCCCGAAGAAAGGGGGTCAGTACGGAATATGTACTGAGCATGTAAAGCAGGAAACACAATAGGCAGAATCGTACTTTAAATAAGGAGTAGGAGCCATGGATACAGTAACCAGGAACCATAAAAACTTACCTTCAGAACACAATTCATACATGTTCATATCATATGCCAATCAGACAATCATTCTGCACAGGCGTATACATATAGCGTGTCCCGGCCCTCTAGCGAGAGACTCGGTAAGTAAGATCATATCATCATCCCATATATACATACATATAGCGTGTCCCAGCCCTCTAGTGAGGGACTCGCAGATAGCGTGTCCCGGCCCCCAGTGAGAGTCTCGGTGTATAGAATCATGTCATCATCATATCATCATATACATAGCATGTCCCGGCCCTCTAGTGAGGGTCTCGGTGTATAGAATCATCATATCATCCTATTATCACATATCATATCATACTTCGAAACCCATGGTTACGTACCAAAATCATACACATAGAAATCTTCATTTCAAGCTCGACAACGCTTAAGTACTCATGCTCGGGGGTTGGAATCATAACCACATGAAGTTCTTTTAAAAATAGGTCGTTGGAATCAAACATAGAAAAGTCGCGGGACCCACGAACGAGCGTCAACCCAATCCGGGCCCGTCCGTGAAATCTAAGGTCATCATATGTTATCGAATCATTATTACAAACTCAAACGTCAAGTAACTGACCGTACTTGAAATCGGGATTCTAGTCACCTCAAGTTTTCCTCCGAACGTCACTCGGAACAAAAGTCAAATAGAATTTTTGAAATCATAGTTACGTATAAAAATCATATGCATGAAATCGTTGTCATAATCCCAAAAGATAAGTGAAATAGTCATATTTGAAATCGGAATAATAATTACAACATTTCCTTTCAAAAGTTATCGAAATTACATAAAAGGGCGTCGCGGGACCCACAGACGGGTATAGACCCGAGCTCGGCCCTCCTATGGAAAACATACTCTTCCTAGATCATACAAGCTTCTACGAAAATTTCGAAGCAATCCGAGCTTTCCTGGGAGAGTTATGGGCGTTCGTAGTTTTTGAATCACTAAAGAATATACTCAAAAAAAATCAGCTTTCATGGAACTTTTGCAACTTATAAATTTCAAGGTCATAAGGATCAAGGTTTTGTCATATCAACACAAGAATACCAAGGAACAAAAACGGGCATAGACATGCTCGGATTGCGAGAAGAGAGTTTCCTCGAGGCTTGAATCATAGTCTATTTTAACTAAGGCATGCCAAGGAAAGAAGGTTACTTTACATACCTCAAACGCTCTCCAAATGATCCGAACTCAAGCTAATCCAAACTATGATTCGGGCTGCCCACGATCTAAAAAAAATAAGCCATAAAATGCCAAACATTAGCTAAGGGCACTTAAGCCATTCATTCCAACTATTCTTTAAATTCTACAAAAATTCGGCAAAGATTTCCGTAAAATGCTATCCCGAGAATTTAACTCGCTCAAAAATCAAGCAACAACAACCACAATAACCAACCTAGCAACATCGATCATCAATTCGAAAAGGCAAAATAACAATAGTAACTCTCTTTACATCATGGAGTACAACAACCACAACAACAAAGTGATTAATACACTAATTCCTTATGTTTATCCAGCCCCCTTTTCAATGTTAGACCAGCCATCATGAACAGCCCATACTCCAAAGTTAAATATACTACATATATTGTACATAATCATAACTATAATCCCTGCATTTCGACTCAACAAGAGCAGCCACGAAAAATTACCACAAACAATCCCCAAAATGTCACTACAAAACAACGTCACAAATTTATAACAAGCAGCCCCAAAACAGCCACAAAATTCATCACAAAATAGCCCCTAGCTGAGAGCAGCCCTCTTGTTGCTTTCCTCATTTTTAAGCCATGCTTTGTATCACAATCCACAATATAAATAAAATTTTCATAGATATTACATCAAGCGTACAATAAGCCTTAGATCAGCCCAATAAACATTCCCAACATCAATCTTGAGTTATAAATGCTCATTTCCAACTAGAATTCATAACGACGACGATTAAAACATTAAGCGATATTCATTTGTTCATTGTCATATAATATGACCCATTTCGACCAACACTACACATATACATAAATGGATAATTCTCAATCGTTCTTCACCTAACAATGATCATAATCAACTAACTAGGCATTAATTCATATATTCAATCACAACACAACAAACATCCATTTACACTTGCCAAGCTCCACATACACAACTCACTTCCAACATTTCATATTTCATGATTTTCCTCCAATTTAGCATACTACAACAATAATATAACCTTCATAACACAAAAACAAGATCAAATCTTACCTTTTTCTCTTCAACTTCCACAAGCCTAGGGTTTCCAAAAGATGAGAAATATTGATTGATCGCTCCAACGATGGTTCCACGCTACTTTTAGGACCTCAATATAGGGGCTAACACCAAGAAATTAATTTTTGAAGAGCTGAAAGGGGGGTGATTTTGGAAAGGGGAGGGCCGGCCGTGAGCCTCCCTATCTTCACTCTCTTTCTTTTTTTTTTTTTTTTTTTTTTTAAGTGGAATGAAAGAAAGAACTAAGGGTCATCCTTAAGTAGTACAAGTTGGTCAGAGGTTTTACACCACCACGTGTTGTTCTAATTAAAATTGAACACAATTTGTGTGGGCCATTCACCCCACTTTCAACTTCCACCTTTATCACTTTTGGTCCCAAATTTTCCTAATTATTTCATGCCAACAAATTCATGAGCAACTTATGTCTCGAAATAAAATCGAAGGTCAAAAATCCCCGACTTTGTATCCCGGAATGGTTTTGTCCTTAACTTATCATAATTAATCCGGATTATTCCAATGCACAAAAATACGGGTTCTAACATCCTCCCCCCTTAAGAACATTCGTCCCCTCGACTAAACATTAACTCACGGCCATACAAACCATTTGGGGAATTTCCTTTTTCAACTATCACAACAATATATTCATTTATCAAACAACAAAAAAGTCAAGTAGACATTGATTACTCGTAGGCTCGAAAATGCGAGGATACTTCTCTTTTCATCTCTGTCTCCTGCCTTCCCTTTTAGGGTGTGCTTATATCATTACCCCGATCATTTGCCTAGTCCACATTTCCCATTCCAAGTAAGCGGTACTTTGATCCCGACGTGCCGATTCCCCCGACCTTCCATTTACTCATTTTTCTTCCTTTTCCACATATCATTGCATTCAACTGCCCAAACTTAACTTGTAATAACCACAACATTAGCTTTGCCTTATAATATTTGTGCCACCTATACATCGTTGCCCACTTGAGCTTCTGCTGGCCCGTCCGTCCAATTATCGTTCTCCCTATACCCGCCACGTTGGTTGCCGTAATACACATATCCGCAATAAAACTGTGTACGAGACATTACACACATACACATACATGGGCGTCGCTATCGTCTCACTTATAAAATATCTCCAAGCGTCGTTCGAACTCACCCCAATTCCAAAATCGTGTTACATCTTCTTCCTCTTTACCTGTCTAAGTTAATCACCAGTTCTACGGACCACTTAAGGTTCCGACCCACTCCGTACACTCTAACTTCCTTTTGGATTATTCTAGCTTCCCATTGTCTCTTTCGTTTGTATTTGGTGAGATTTTCAAAAAGATTCCTGTGGGGGTCACCCATCCCAATACCCTCTACCTAGCACGCTTAACCTCGGAATTTCGATAAAATATGGTGCTTTAATTTATTAGTCCCATAAATACGTCAGGTTACCGCATGACCTTCAAGACACCATCCGGAGTAAATTGAAATCTCAATGCTTTCAAAACATTCTCACAATACACCATCACTTTACCTTCTCGATCCCCCGTTCACCTTCACTTACGAATACGATTACCCTTTCGTCCTCGACTTCGATTCACTATAATGGTAAAAATAACTTAATCGTCTTAGTTTATGAATACTCGATTATCTATCCCACAAATTTCTGCCACGCTATTAAATATCAAATATACAGCAATATACATACATAACAACATACATCTTAGTAAGGATTCATATACCGTAGCCGCATCCGTGACGCTCCTTGCTCCCCGTCTATCGCGCCAACGCATATAGGCGTTCGGCGGACCGCTAAAAACGAGGCTCGCCACGGGGCCTCCACTACGACCGTCGGTGCCGCACACACCCTCGCCCCCCATAGGGCGCATGGTCACAGAAGAGGATGAACCAGCAACCGACCCGGTAGGCTGAGCTGCACCACCCGAGTTACCCGCACTCGACACTCCCTCATGATACGGTGGCTCGACGGCCGCAAGCAAAACAAGCACCCGTAGCATAACGGCACTCCCCCGACGGCGCCGACGACCGAGGACACCGAGGCATAGACGGCCTCGCCTAGCTCTCGGCCTCCGTCCGACTGCAAACTCGTAGCCCTAGAGCTCTGACCAACTCCTGAATAACCTGCACTCCCCGGCCTCCTATCAGTGAACTGTGGAGGTGTGCTCCTGTCACGACCCAACTCCGGGGTGCGACCGTGCTTTTTTGGGCACCTCGTACCTTAACCAAATTTGAAATATTCCAAATAAGCAAAAGTAATATTTAACAAGGATAAGTCATGCCGCACAAAGGCCGAGACGGTCCCTAAAAAACTCAAACGTACGCAAATCTCCTGAACATATAAACCCCACGCTGTCTACGACCTGCGCAAAACATAATCAATACGGACGGGGACCCCTGTGCCCGAATAATACGTACATATGGCGAGAAAATCTTATACCAAAATACGGGCTCCGGACAAGGAACCGGTTCGAGAAAACCTGGCGGGCGGATCGTGACCAACGTCCACTGCATTAACACGAACCAAAACCGAAGAAAATCGATACGGAAATTCTTGAATATGTAAAGGAAAATGTAATAAACAAAACTAAAATCGGCGGATTGCGGAAAACGAAAAGAGATGCAAGCTAATCAAAATGCTACCGAAATCATACGTAATGCATGCGAAAAAGAAAAGGGGGGG
>NW_026722300.1:0-7356 GCF_029784015.1 Lycium ferocissimum | reverse complement strand
ATCGTGTGAGGTCCCACGACCTATGGTTGGAAATCTCTTTCAATTATCTACAACATTTATTCTTGGTGTTTTTCCAAATTCCAAACTTATAATGTTTAGTTGTGCCCTCGAAGTCGAATCACCGAAAACGTTTGTCGTCGATCTTTTGGAGGCTTATGTCAATATTTGGCTTATGGGTCACCTTCAGGACTTGCTCGACTTTCATGTACTACTTGTATCACTTTTAATATATCCTTTACAAAATCCCGACATGTGGGCCCCACCTTAACTCATGGTTTCGAGGGCTATCGTAAGGTGATTATGTTAACCAATTATCCCGTACAATCTCCAAATGTCATATATATGTTCTTATTCTCGGATAACATAATCTTCATCCATAATCCTTGTGTAACTGCACTCTTCCATGAGCCTCATTACTAAAAGTGATCCGGATGCGATAACGCGGGGTTTTCAGGTGTAACGGGCTCGGCTCGAGTTGGTGTTATTTACTACCGAGCTGGTAGTGCCAAGGTTAAGACTTTCCTCGAGTTAGATCCGCCAGAGTTCTCCATTTTGAGGCAAAATATAGATCTTCAGGACTTTATTGATATTATGCAGAGGACTTTGAGGGTTATGCATGTTGATAAGGTCGAGTCAGTAGAGTTAGCTTCTTATACGCTCCGTGACATTGCAGTGCAGTGGTATCAGACATGGGAGCTATCTAGGGGAGAGAATGCCCCTCCCGACCATTTCGTAATTTTCGAATGCCATTATTCGTCATTGTTTGTGCTTGAGTTCGGAGAGCCCGAGCAGATAGATTTTTACATATTCAATAGGGTAGTATAAGTGCTCAAGAGTACAGTGTATACTTTGATTCATTGCCTAGATATTCCCCGGCTAGCAATGGCCCAGAGATGGATGATCGAGTTCATCTAGAATAAGGAGTGTAGTCATAAGGGCCACATTTTATTGATGAGTGCATGCATGTCAATATCATGTAGGGTATGCATATTTCCCATAACGTGTCCGGCCCTGCAGTGAGGGACTCGGTAAGATCATAATCATCGGCGGATCATCATGTCATCATGTCATCATGCCATCATATATATATATTTATATGTTGGGCGTTCGAGTGAGGGACTCGGTGAATAGAATCATCGGTATTCCATCCTTCGGCGCCATCCCCACCATGCGGTTTGGTCATCATTTAATCAGCATCATCATAGCATCATATATATATATATACCTTCGGGTTCTAGTAGGATTGAAGTCGAGTGAGATGAGACCACATGCCATGGTGTACCGGGACTCGGTGAAGGACATATTGAAATGCCATGGCAGGTGTGAGAAACCATATGCACATTATGCACATATGGGCGGCAGTCAATGGATGAAGGAGTGTACGTCCGAGAGGTGGTGGTGTAGGTTATTGTTCAATTCTTTTAAACAGGTCTATGTTAGGACACTCTTAGGCCCTTTAGGGGACCACGGATATCATCGATACAATCGGCCAGGATGTGGTAGAGGAAGGGGTGGAGTCATTATTCGTTATGGAACCCTTCCTGACGAACATATACAATGGGTGGCTTCTATGAACGAGGATCGTGGCAATTATTGTCACGGGTATATTTTAGAACAAAATTCTTTATGTATATGCACCTTAAATGGATCCAATCATACCTTAGACATATGGATTCCATAGCTTGCTAGTAAGTTTGGGATAGAGGTGAATAAGAAACGTAAATCGTTTGAGATGTTTACGCCGATTGTTCGTATCCCGATTATAGCTAGGACATGCCTAGGAAAGTGTAGTGATAAGCTTTGTAATCGCTATACCCCTAAGCTAATCAGAGATTTGATTGAGTTAGACATGATTGATTTTGATGCTATTAGGGGCATGGATTGGTTGGCTTCTTGTTATGCTAATGTTGTACTTCATTTACAAAGATAGTTCGATTCCAATTTTCGACGAGCCGGAATTCAGCTCTACAGAAATCTTCAACAACAATACCAACAACCAGGTTTATTTCTACCTCAATAATCAATTCAAAGATTATAACGCTAAAAGTTACATATTTGACAACATTCCATTTATATTCAATCCAACTACATACATTCAAGCTCAACATCAGTCTTGTCACTTTGTGGTTAAATACGATTTTCAAAGGTGTTTGAAGAACATTTCAAACAATCCGCACAATATTCATGAAACAAGAATCAATATACTATTCATCTATTACACGGATTCAATAGCCAATATCACATTTCTCCTTATAGAATGGCACCTACACCAAACAATTCACAGGATGACAACATCAATTGAAAGATTTACAAGAAACTATATTGAACCTAGTACGTCTTCAAAAACAACCCACACACGTTTTAACTTCAACTTGAATCACTAAATGGCTCTTTGCATGAATGTTTATTGATTACAAAAATACTAAATAAAGTGGCTACATCACTCTAAGCATCCACTTTCGGCATGACTATGATGATTTATTTGATTAGGCACGAGGTGCCAAATATTTCTCGAAAGGTCATTCAGATCGGGGTATCAACGCCACGGGGGTCCAGGAGGAAGATGTAAAAAGGGAAGATTGAACCTTAGATTCTTCACTATGAGTTCCATGTGATGTCATTCGGTTTAACTAATGCTCCAGTTGTATTCATGGGCTTGATGAATCGTGTGTTCAGACCTTTCCTAGACCTATTCGTGATTGTGTTCATAGATGACATATTTTTTATCGTCGGATTCATGGTCTTCATTCTTACTACGTTCGGTGAATAGAATTCTTCTTTTTTCTCCAGAATTATATTCGAAGTTTTCTAAGTGTGATAAATGATGAATATTGGTCTTTTCTTGGTCACATTATTATCGGATACAAAGTGTATGTACCCCTCATAGTGGATACTCGTCAAATTTGGCCAAAATTTGTGAAGAAGCTGACCAAGGCCCCTTGTGACACCAATGGAGATACGTAGTTTCTTGGGCCTAGCGGGGTATAATAGAAGGTTCGTAGGGTTTTCTGCTTCTCTTTCGGCTCTATTAGCAAGGCCGGCTCGGAAATCGGCTAAGTTCCGGTGGGCGGATGCGTATGAGCGGGGTTTTAGATATTGAAGGACAAGTTGACCCTCGAGCGCTGTCTGCGGCTCTTCCCGGAGGGGAACGGATAGCTATGTGGTATAGTGTAATGCTTCGAGGTATTGGGTTGGGATGTGGGTGAGTACAACATGCCAAGGTTGTGCTTATGCCTCCGGACGAATTTGAAGAAGCACGAGAGAGAATTACAACCCATGATCTTGGGTTTCCAAGGCCCTTTGAAAGTGAAATTCATGCCTTGAAGATATGGAAACACTACTTATACGGCATTCATGTTGATATTTGCAACAAAGAGGTCACAAAAGCAAACTCCGGTATATGTTTAAAATGAGCTTGTGCTTGATAACATCAATTGATGGCTAGAGTTGTTGAAAGATTATGTTACACCCCGTAAGAGTCCGTGCTACTTGACTTAAGACAAAATGAACGAGTTAAGAAAGTTCAAGGAAAGTTAATCGAGTTAGTAAAAATATCGTTATATATATGGTTGCCTTAAGTATCCCGAGGTGACATGGCAACCTAAAGGAATTTGAAATCGTGTTATATGAGTACGTATACGAGGTAATGTGAGTGCCCTTTTAAATTATTTGAGATTATTAGTAATGATATAGAAGATGAATTGAAAAGATATGAATATACTTTTGCGGCTTGGATTTTCGTCGAAGCTTTGTGAGTTCTCTAGTTATGTTTAAGGTTATTGGTCAGATTCTTCGGACCCTTTTGAGATGCGTGTATGGATTGTTATGGATGTATATGAGTATGTATATATATGTATAAGGGTTACATGAGGGTTTGAAGAGGATTAGAAGTTAAATGAAATGAATTGGAACAACTTCGGTGAAATCTCAGACCCGATTTTTAGCCCATATTGTTGGAGGCATATCTCCTAGTATACGAGGAGTTTTAAGGTGTTTCAAAAGCAAAATGAATTTCATCGAGTCTAGTTTCCAACGTAACAAATCACTTGTCAAAATGATAACGGGATAAGGAGATATGGACGATGCAAGTTGGGCTGGCGGGGCAGCAAGTTGAGACCCAACCCAAGCATTTACATTTCGGCCCATGAGTATATTTCGGCCCATGAGGCCCATTAACGTTAATATATATGAAAATTCATTTGAGGGCTGGTCATTTGCATCTAGGATCTTCCAAGAACGTTAGAGAGAGAGAGAGAGAGCTTCTAGGCTAAGAGAGCAATTTTGATCAAAATCCGAGCCCCGAATCCCGAAGCTTATGAAGAGAAAAGCGTTGTACGCGCGTTGCCTTTTAAGTTTGAGCTAAAAATCAGCTAAAGAAGAGTGTTGACGTGGTTACTGCATACTTAAGGTAAGATTAAGGTCCCTTTTACATTGTTAATAAGTTTAATTAGAGTTTTAACGGATTAGAACGGAAAAATAGTGTTATAAACTCGTTTGTTATTTTGTTGAGATTTATGGATCGGGGGCTGTTTTTAGTTGAATTAAATGGATGGGATTAGCTGGTTATGATGTATAATAATGGTTGAATACCGTTGTTGATGATATTTTTGGGCTGGTTTGTATGATTTCGATGATATTTTGGGGCTGTTTGTTATGATTTTTTTGTGGCTGTTTTGTGATGATATTTTGGGGCTATTTGGTATGATTTTCATGGCTGTGTGTGTTGTTGATATTGTTGTGATTATTTTGGGTTGTTGGTAAGTTGGGACGGAGTAAGAAAAATAAGGGAAATATTGCCGGATTTTCGTTAGATTGTTTGTTAGCCTACAATGAGTAGTAAAGAATGACTTTTATCTAATTGTGGCATAATTATTGCCTTGTTATAGATTACAAACTTGGACAGTAGATTTTAAGGACGAATAGACACGCTTCAAGGTAGTAAAGCTATCCCTTCCTTCTTTTTGGCATGAATTACATAAAACGAGCGGACGATGAACGTACATAATTCCAATGAATTCTAGTTCTCAGTGGTACTTGACATAATAGTTGTCTTTGATTCTCCAGTGTTGGTTCATTCTAATTATTCTATTGAGTCTCAGATGATAATTTAATTTATATATGGTTGCTCATGATATTCTTCTCGTGCTTACTGTTAATATATCATTCACTGAGTCCCGGGCCGGGTATGTATTCGTGCACAGTTTCCTTGCATTGTTCACCAAGTCTCTCACTAGAGGGACGGGTACGTATATATATATATATATATATATATATATATATATATATATATATATATATGATTATTTCACGAGACACGCTAGTAAGTAGGGTACGATATATATGTATATGATTTCATTCATCGAGTCCCGTAATGGGGCCGGCACGGTATATTATATAGATATGCATAACTCATCACATAAGGCATGTGTGTATTAGTATCCTTGATTATCATACTTGCCTCCTCGTCATTTTTATTCGCTATGATTCTCTTTATTGTATTTCATGATTTATATACTTCCGCGCACATTTTCGTATCGATCCCCTTTCTTCGAGGGTCGTTGTCACGCTCAGGCATGTACCATCACGCAGGATCCTCCACTTAGGACTGTCACCGTTTTCTGGGAGAGTTCTATTGTTCGTGAGCTCATGTCACACCCTTAGTCCGATAGGTCGAGCGAACCCGCCGACTCTCGTGGACATCCGCTCGTACCTGCGTCGAGCCGGTCTCTTAAATCGGTATACTGGAAATACGATAATAAAGGCTTTTACAAACATGCTTTTGATCTTCCGAACTTAAATAAAATCAATCATAAGAAAATCGTAAATATAATGCAACAATACATCTATTTTATGTAGCCGCTTATAAGATCGACATATCATACATGACACCGTTGTTGTAAAGTCTCGACACGGAACATGATACCATAACATAATACCTTTGACTCGGCGGACCTCGTGAGAAAGTGGAGGCCTCGATCCCGCCGGAACATCTTCTACTAATATCTCGACGGCTATGCAGGTGTACCGCGCGGCATGAAAGCAAATTTCCGAAAAAAGGGGTCGATGCAGACTACGTACCGAGTATGTAAAGTGTGAAATATAGTAAGCGGGATCATCTTTAATGTAAAGAGTACGAAAATCATAAGACTTGCCTGAAAACACATATCATGTATGTCAATGTCATAAAATCCGTCGTAAAAACATATAGCGTGTCCCTACCTTCAAAGAAGGGGACTCGATAAGTAAAATCATAATATACATGTATAAAATGTATATATAACGTGCCCCGGCCCTCTGACAAGGAACGTTGTGAAATAAAATCATATCATCATCATGTATGCATGCATAAATATATATATATATATATATACGTACCCGCCTCTAATGAGGGACTCGGTGAATAGCGTGTCCGTCCCATCGCTAGCAAGTGGACTCGGTATGCCATCACGGCCGCCATCCCCATGTCATCACATCATCATATACATATATATTTACGCATGCCGACCTAGTGAGGGACTCGGTGGAACAATGCAAAGGAATATTACGCATACGTACCGGCCGGCGAAAGATGCATTGAGCCATGCCGGAAGCGGAGCGTAGAAACCATACGCCATTACAATCATTTACAGAGACTCAATGAAATAGTACAAGCGGACCGTCATTTGAAAATCGGGACAAAAGTTATATCAAAAATCTTTCGGACATTACTCGGAAACATATCAAACGGAATTTTAGAAATCATAGCAACGTATCGGAATCATAAGTATACGAATCATCATTCGACTCACAGATAAGTATATATCATATTCGGCTCGAAAAATAGTCATATCAAGTTCTTTCAAAAATAGGTCGATAAGAACCAAACATAGAAAATCGCAGGACCCATGGCGAGCGTCAACCCAATCCGTCCGGAACTCGCCTATGAAAGCTACGAACCTTATTCACTTTAGAACTTCCCACAAACATATCGAAGCAATCCGAGCCTTTCTGTGAAAGTTACGGTCGTTCGTAGTTACGGAATCATTTAAGAACAAAAATCTTTTGAAAAAAAAACTTTTATGCAACTTTTGAAAATTAGTCATACAAAAACATAAGAACCAAAATTAGACTACATTAAGAATACGAATATCAAAAACAAATAAGAATCATAGACATGCTCGGTTAACGAGAATAGAGTTACCTCGAGACTCGTCATAACTTTTACTTTTAACTAAGACATGCCAAAGAAAGAAAGGTTGAGCATTACATACCTCGTTTGCTTCCTACGTTGTAAAGCTTAAGTCTGGGGCCCAAAAACAACTACAAACAACGTCATTAGTTAAACCCATTAGTCATCCCCTTTAAAGAATCCAATTC
>NW_026722299.1:0-7233 GCF_029784015.1 Lycium ferocissimum | reverse complement strand
GGGTGAAAAAATGAATTGGAAAACTTAAGAGATAGGGGAAGGATGGATTTGAAAGGATCCCAATGTTAAAGACCCCGGGAAAATTGAACTTGGGAAACAATGTTCGGGAAGGATGTTACACCTCGCATTTTGCACATTTGAATATTTCGAGTTAATGGCGGAATTTGGGGACGGGTTATATTTTATTTTGGTTATCGCTTATAATATTTTTGGGTGGGGTGAGGGCAAATTTGGAATTCGGAAATTATCACTTGTTGGAAAAAAAGAAAAAGAAGAAAAAACGGAGCAGGGCTGGTCATGTGCACATTTTTATAGTTTATATATAAAAAAGGGATGCCCAAGTAAGCATGGAAGTCATCTTTTTTAATTAAGGAAAATCTAGAAATTTGAAGAAATTTGGGAGGAAAGAAAAAAAAAAAAAATCTGAAAATTGGAAAAAAAAATGGGGGCCCGGGCCATGTGCCATATATTATATATATATGTGTATAAAACAAAAAATTATCATTTACTTGAAATTTCAAGAAAATGAAGAAAAAAAAAAGAGAAAGGGCCATGGAAAGGGGGGGGGAAAAAACCATTTTTTTTGGTTTGAAAATTTTCCCTTTTTCATACAAAAAGGTCCTCTACAATGGGTGTTTTTGGAAAGGAAAACAATTGTTTGCAAGGGAGTCTAAGAAAAAAGTGAAGGAAAAGGTAAAGGGTTAAACTTTCTTGTGTTTTATAGGTGTTTAGAGTTGGATTTTAAAGGAAAAATTTCAAAATTTGGTTTTGATGGGTTTTTAAAATGGAAATAAGTGAAAAACTAACTTATTTATGTTTAAAAGGAGTATGTATTATACGATGGTTTGTGTATGTTTGTGTGAAATGAATGGACTTCGTAGGTATGTGTTGAAGGTAGGCAGTGTATGGGCTGGTTTGGGCTGCCATGTCAAACTAATCTTATGTAATATTTGGAATTCTTGTTTATTGTGGATTAGGTGATGAAAATGGAGGTTTTAATAACTCAAGTTGAAGTTGTAGTTGTTTGTGGGGAACAGCAGTTGAAGACGCGTGATTTTTAAGCCTGTGCTTGAACTTATGAAATAAGGTTGTAAATGTGTGGATTAAAGACGTAGTTTATGAGTTTGGAAGAAAGGAAATGTATTGTTGATGTTTCCTTATACTTAGAATTCCCGGGTTCCATGGCATAGTGTTTGGGTTGCTTTGAATGTTGTATGAATTGCTTGGAATATTACAAATCGTATTTGAATGGCTTCGGAATAATATTTGAATGCGATCATTGGTGTTAGTTTGAATGCATGAAGTTATTTGAACAAAAGGGAATATTGTCGAATTGTGGAAAAAGGGATTGCTAATGTTAGAATATGTTTGGAGATGCTATTGTTGGTTTTGTTGTTGATGTTATTAGTAGGGTTCCATTCTCGGGTTGTTGTTCTGTTGAATTGGGCCGAGCCATGTTCTGGGGACGGTGTATTTACGGGGAAATGCGCACGAAGTTCGGCGGACAAGTGTTATTTTTAAAAGTCAATTCATAAATGCCCACTGGCACTAAGGTTTGGTAAACATGACCAATTTGTAGATTTTGGCGGTTCTTGTTGAATTTGGAGTAGCGGAGGAAGCGGAAAGAGGTATGTAGGAACTTCTTTCTTTCTTTGGCATGTCTTAGACGTAGTAGGCAGACACGGGCCTCGGGGATAATTCCTTTCAAAGAAAACCGAGATTGAAATTAGTTACTATTCGATTCGGTAAATTGAACCGAAATTGCGTGAAATGTTGAAAAAGCTCCTAAACACACAGGACTTGCATGAACAACACCCGACTTCTGCAAAACTCTCTTAAGTAATGTCATGAAACGTATGATACGCCAATTGTGTGCGCCTTCCTCATTTGACCCGAGGTGTGCCTTGTCCGGATTTTCTTGATTACTCGTTGACCAACCGACAAATGTTGCAACTGTTCTAGGGAATATTTCCATGATGAAAGTGATAACGAAGATGTACGGAAAGAACGTATACATCGATGGCATTAATGAGGATGACCTGTTGACTATGAGCCTTAAGTCCAAGAATCCAATGCGAGGATGAAAGTGATAAACTAGTCCTTGATCTTCGAATTCTACCCTTAGCCATGGTATTATTTTCTAAAAGATTTCAAAGTCTACAATAAACGCATATGATGTCAACAGTCTCCATTCCATGTTCTCTTTAATGATAGGCTTTGTCCGTTGATAGTCTCGCCCAAAATACTCGTTCCTTCAAGGTGAGATAAAGCGATTAGGTTAATCCATAATGTAATCGGAGGTCACCAGGCCTTACGTCACTCACGATGGATACATGACTTTCTTTGGGCTCATGCATGCCAATTGTATGACATATGTATATGAATGTAAATATGTATATGATACATGATATTGATGAATGTATATGTATATGGGGGACGGGGAAGGGCAAGTTTGTGTCCACGATTCGAGCCGGCTTATCATCCGGACGCGGGATGCTAGGACGCGGGATATCGGAGAGCATGCGGCGGCGTCTGTTATGTGATGTATATATATATATATAAATGATATACTTGGGGCCATTTGTTGGGGAGGGGTGGAGAGCCCGATGGAACCCGGGCGTACGCGGCAAATGCGAGTAAAAATCCAGTTTCAGAAAGGTATACGTATTCTATGTACAAGAATAAAGAAACAGGTGTTCGGAAAAAGAAAAAAGAAAAAGCTAGGCATGCATGGCTATAAAAGCACGAGTGGCACTCACGTATGCGGGTTACTGCGCTGTCCTATGATACGGTCTATGTTTCCATACGGTTATTCTTTCTGCACGGGTTACGGTTCCTGCGTGATATGTTCCATATGTACGAGTACGGCTTCCCTTCGTCTCTGTCTATCGTGTGTCTGAGAATATCTCTTTCGTGGCCCATGCTCTACACAAACTCTTACTATGTTATTCTTGTTCATGTCTTACATACTCGATGCACATTGCTCGTGCGGCCCGTTCTTCTCTTCGAGACGCGTTCGTGCGCGCGGTGGCTCGAACGTTGACTGTGTCGAAGACCATCTGGCGGAGATTCAGTGAGCTCCGACACATCCGGGAGTGCTGCGAGTCGAGTATATGTGCCATGACGATATGTTCGAGTTAGAACTTTGCGAGACGAGAGTCGTGGGTACCGGGTTGTCATGTGTAAATGGCTCCAGTTATACCTGATATGCTATTATGTTTCGGTCATTTAGGTCTCATACGATTTAATTTTACTTATGGAAAAAAATTTCTATGTATTCATTCTTACTAATCTAAAGTTCGCTTGCACAAGCGTTAGCGGGTTCGTTCGGCCCGGCGCATGGGGTCGGGTGCCCATCACACCTAGTGAGATCGGGGTGACAAAGTGGTACGTACAGTGCCTGGCAAGTGGTTGTCCGCAAAGTCGCAGTCCGCAGCAGTCCGTTTACGGCGCGTCGCCACATTTATAAACATGAGGCTACGATATTTAGAATGGTTGACCTTCTTTCTGCCACAGATCGCAAGAGGGAGGCCAAGCCATAGGAAGAATTAATCGTCGATTTCCGTAGGCGCCCGTATCGGCTTTAAAAAGGCGAACGATGATACGGGAAAGTCCGAAAGGTAAATCGACCGGACTGATATAAATTCGGTTTCGTTGCGTGGAGTCGGGCGCGATAGGGAACGGCCATACATGCAAAGGAAGGTGGACATTAGAAAGAAAAGGGCAAAAACAAGTATTGTAAAAGAAAGGACGTGTTACGAAATGTCTCGAAGTTGCAAAGCTGATTGGCTTCCAGACGTAGCAAGAAAGGCCAAGCGTGAAAAGCGGACACGAAATATCGACGTTAAGGCACCGCAATTCCCGTTGAAGTTTTAAGCGCGGCCCGCTGTGTGGGGAGCAATTCTAGGGATGGGTGACCCCCGGGAAGTTTATAAGAAATTCTACATACTTGAACATCGTGTATAGTCACAGCCGGGAGCAACCTAGGGGAAACTGGTATTACATGGAATAATCGAGATCATAAGAAGACGGTAGAGACGGAAGTGTGCTGTTCGTCGAAAGGACAATGGGTTAGAAGTTGGCATCATAGCCCAGAAACAGATGTATTGAACGGTGTTCTGAAGTATTTTGTGGGCTAGTTAATAGCAATTATTATTACGTATATACGAAGCGTCAGAGTATATCCCAACACATCGTATCGGTGATTACGTGAATCTCGCCGACCAAAGTTAACGATACAAAGGCATTAATCGAGTAGTGTACCGAAGTTCGAGTGACAGAAGAGTAAACGTCAAGTGTGGCAAAGTAAGCTTATTATTCTACTATAGATTGAGATTGGGAATGAGCGAGATAGACAGTATAAAGCAGATAATGCAGGTATAGGTACACCCCAAAAGGCGGGGGAAAAAGTGAAAATGTAACGGATGAGATAGTAGACTAATATACAAGGATGTATACCGAACGCTGAGTCCGGTGTTAAGCCCTTTATAACATTGTAAATTAGTAAGGTCGGGAAACCGACAATGATAGATAGGAAAGTTCGGAATAATGTTTAAGGTATGATGAGAAGTTCGCATAAACTTTGAGGAAGGAGCAAATTGGACGTATACTGAAGAGAAAGAGTAGACAAAGAAATTTTTGGGATACAAAGCAAAAAAGGGGATAAAATATTTGAAAAGGACCCCCGAGGTGCTTATCGACCCGTAGGATTAAACATTCGAGGACGAATGTTCAAAGGGGGGAAGGAGTTACACCTCCTTTTTTGCACTTTTAATATTTCGGAATTCGAAGCATGATAGTTATTTTTTTGTTTTTTAAGCGCAAGTCGCTTATAAAAAGGGGTATGGATTTTAAGGGCAAATTTAAAAATTGGGAATTTTTAGCATGATTGTGGAAAAAAATTAAGGTGGACTATGGCCCACATGGGTATACATGTGATTAAAGATGACTAGTAAGCTGATTCATCTTTTATTATTAAAAAATTCAAAAACTTGGAAGAAAAGGGGGAAAAAATTAGAAAATTGAGAATTGAGAAGAAAAAATAAAACGGCCAAATATAATTTATATAATATATATATATATATTATATATATAAATAGTATTTATTATTTACGAAAAGAATTCACATTAAGATCAGAAAATTAAGAAAAGAGTGGAGAGAGGAGGAAAGGGTTCGGCCATCTGAAAATGGTCCAAAATTTCTCCTTTGATCCGAAAATATTTCTCTTCAGCTTTCCTACTAAATAGGGTCCTCGTCACGAGGAGAGTGAGAACAAGAAACCATGTTCAAATTTTCGGAGAAGGAGAGTTAAGTGAGAAGTAAGGTAAATCTATTTCATGTTTTTGCAGGTTTTGGGTGTGAGAAATGAATGAAATTCAATATGGTTGTTAATGTTAGTAGATGTTGGTGTGAAGGTTATGATCAGTTGATTTAAAAGTTTGATTTGAGTTAATGATTTTTTATTTTGCAAGTGTAGAAATGAATGAAAAGTGGAATCGTTGAATGGGATTGGGGGATGTCGTTGTAGGAAATAATGAATTAATTCCATGTAGTTTTGGTTTTTGTTGGATTTAGAAAACGAAGTTCGATGTTAAATTATAGGGTTATTTTATGGGATTTGAAGTATAAGTGAATTGAATATGCTTTTGTTCGATGAAAGTGTTGTAAGTATGAATTCGTATATGTTATGATTGGAAAGAAAGTGTGTTATTGGTTCGGGATTTGAAGACTTGTGAGAAGTTGTGAAGTCTTAATATCTATCAATATTGTTTTTGATTTGGTGCTTGAATTCCTGTTGTTGTTGAATTGGCGTAAACTTGGTGGCATGGTATATTAGGGAAATGTGCCAAATTTCGTAGCCAAGTTCATTTAAGAATCCAACTCAAAAGGCTTCTAATCAAGGTTTGGTAAACACGACCAAATCGTGATTTTGCATGATTTGCAACTTGAATTTGGAGAGCGTAAGGGAGCGAAAAGAGGTATGTAAGACTTCACTTTCCTTCTTTGGCATGTCTTAGACGTAGTAGGCTTGAACACGGGCCTCGGGATAATTCCCTTCCCAAAACCGAGATTGAAATTAGTTACTATTCATTCAAGAAGATTGAAGTAAATGTTCGCGAATGGTCGAAAGAAAGGTCTAAACACTTAGAACTCGCACGATAGGATCCGATTACCCTAAAACTCCCATAAGTATCGTCATGAAATGTATTATACGTAAAGCATGTACACCAATTTCATTTGGTCCGAGGTGGGCCCACTATTCCGACCTCTTATTGTTCCATTAGGCTTATTTCCGTACTATAGTCAATGAAGGTTTTTAGGTTATCATTCCGACCATGAAACGATAGTTGTTTTAACTAAAACTCTTGACCCCACGTATGATTTTTCCTTCCTAAAAGTTTACAAGTGTTTTTTTTAAAACATTTATTTTCCTCCAAAAAACCAAGTTTTACAATATTGAAAGTCTTAATGACTAAAACAAAACGACCATGGTTCTATGACGACATAATGATAATGACAGTGATGCCGGATATGAGAAGAAGTCTCGATGAGAAACGTCATGATATGTTCTTACCATGAATAGGGTGACATGGAATGTTGATGTATAAAGCCCGGCTCTACTCATGAACGATGACTATTTTCAAAGGTTTTGATAAACAAAATGATGATCGTAATTCCATGTTCTCTTTAAAAGATATCATTCATCGATAGTCTCGCCTAAAAAATACTGCTCCTTCAAGGTGAGACAAAAGCGTCCGGTTAATCCATAATGTAATCGGAGGCTACGGAAACCTTACGTCACTCTGAGAGACACATAACTTTCATTGGGCTCCCATGCATCTTTGTTTATATAATAAATGTATACGAATGATATTGTTGAATGTATACGTGGGGAGATGGGGAGGGCAAGCGTGTCCACCTCATTCGGTGGCTTATCATCCGGACGCGGATGCCCGTACGCGGGATATGGGAGAGCCGTACGCGCGTCGTTTATGTGATATATATATATATAATGTGATATATTTATGTATTAATCGTCGGGGGAGTGTAGCGGGAGAGCCGATGAATTCGGCTCCAGAATCGTGAGTAAAAAGTACCGTTTTCCGAAAAGTATTCGTTTTCTATGTACAAGAATAAAAACACCGTGTTCGTAAAAAGGAAAAAGCTAGGCATGCATGGCCTCCGCCCCGAGTGGCACTCCTGCGAGTTACTCTCCTTATCCTATGATCCTA
>NW_026722298.1:0-7293 GCF_029784015.1 Lycium ferocissimum | reverse complement strand
TGGGCAAACCCAATGACGAGGCAAATCCCACATCAAGGTCTAGGGCAAATCCCACATCTAACGTTATTTCATATGGCGATTATGATGCGTTCGGTATGAGTAAGTATGATACGTGTGTCGGATGTAAGTACTTTGGTATTGGGTTTTTTGATACTCACTTTACTCTGTACCGACCTCGGTTATGATTTCATTTTCTCGTATGTATGCTTTACATACTCGCACATATTCCGCATCGACCCCCCCTTCGGGGGCCGCGTTTCATGCCACGTGTACCCACGGATGAGTCGGTGATGTTAGCGAAGATGTTCCATTTCTTCCGAATGCCGCCGAGTCCGAGTGCTTGTATGGTATCCGAGATGTTAGTAGAGACTTTGCGGTGAAAGGTCGAGTGTATGATATGTCGGGTCTGTTTGTAAGCGGCCATGTAAGCCGGTGTGTTTGTATGCATTATACCGTGATGTGTTTACATGCGGCTATATAAGCAAGTAATCTTGTTATGCCTTATATTATAGATTTTATACTATTGCAGATTTTATTTGATTTGAAAAAGATGAAAGGCATGTTTGTTTTCGAAAAATTTTCCTTACGCATTTTGACATGTTTTGCGGGCCCAGTATGATTGTGTGTATCCGAGAGTCTGCGGGTTCGCTCGGTCCTAAGTAAGGGTCGGGTGCCCATCATGCCCTATCGGAAATTAGGGTGTGACATTCTTACCCTAAGCCGGAGGTGCCATGTTCTCAATATGGGTATGGTGCGGAGGGTAGGAGGAGAGAAGTGTTGACGGGAGGTGACCAACTTGTTGGTTATGGAAGTTCTTGTGGCAACTACTCAAGTCCGACATCTTATCCTAGTCCCAAGGTTATAACGACTAATCAAGAAAGTCGGATTCAAGAGACGGGAGATATGCCATCCATTGCAAGCTCATTGGCTATGATCATGAATCAAATATCGAGCTTGACATCGAAGATGAAAGGTATAGGTGGAGAGATGAAAAGTGTGGATGGGAAGTTGAAGGGTATGGATGAACGGATGGAACGCATATGCAAGGTGCAACGAATGAAGATAGAGAAGTCTAAGCCTTGTAAAGCGGAAGAGAGGAGTGAAGCGTAGGGTTCCCTTAACCCTTCTAAAGAAATACTTGACACTTGTCCCAACTCCAATGAAATTGAGAGAGAAAAGATTGAGAGAGTAAGGGAGCGAAAAGTGACGACTCTAGAGAGGAAAAAGGAGAGGATGTGAGGAGTGATGTAAGAGAGTTGTCACAAACTCTATCTAACCCTTGTAACTTTTCTTTCTTCTCTAGTTGTTTGAAAAATGGTGCAGGTATTCTTGGAAGCAAACCGAATGTTGAGCCTCAAACTTTGAAAGTTCAAGAGGTAGTTGAGAGCTTCCCGAAAGAGCAAATGCGCTCCCATGTTGAGAACCACGGTAAAGAAGATACTTTGTGTGCAGTTAAGGTAAAATAGCTAATCTTGACACTCCAATTCTTGTGAATGAGCATGTTGACTTGAGTGTGAGTCATAGCTTAGCCTTATGTGAGCTTAATGAGTCTTTACCTTGTGATGTGCCTAGTACTATAATGACAATTGACAATGTAGTTGAAATGGATGGTCCAACACTAGTTGATCCTATTGATGAGTATCTTGACTCTTCTCGAGTTCAAGTTGTGTCCACCTAGTGTCGATCCTCTTGGTTTGCATGTTAGTACATTGTCATATGAGATGTTAGGACACCCACTAGTTGATCCTAGCGATGACCGAATTGATTCTTCTAGCAAGATCAATTTGCGTCCAACTAGTAGTGTGGTTGCTTATGTTGATCAATTTGTTTGCTATGAAAATCCACTATTTGAGGAACCTTGTGACGTGCTTAATGACCTCAATTTAGCGATGATATTGATGTAATTGATCATGTGAATAGTCATGTACCTAGTGGGAAGTTTGGTGATGTTGCAAATGTAGTGTCCTTTGGAAACTACAAGGTATTTAGTAACCCACTATGGGGTGATGATGGCTTGGTCTTGATGACAAGCATGGGGTGGTTAAAGCTTTTGACACCATCCCCGATGACGAAAGTTCTTCTTGAGGGTTTGTGACCCACTTGATGGACCAACGTCGAATTTGGAAAAGGCTTCCGAAAGTGATGAGTGCTCTTTAAAGAAGGGGAGTGAATTACATGATCAAGAGCACACTTCTTGGAAGGACTATGCTAGATCTCCTACCCTAAAGGATGGGAAGATGCTACTTCTAGCTTGGCATAGGTTAGATAACCCTTTCCCTTGTGATGGAAACTTTCCCTTAAAAGGATATGACATGATAGTTGGGGAAGGATACTTTGAAAAAGAAGGTGAAACTTGTTTGCAAATTGTCACTTCTTCCATAAGTGTTCCAACTAGCAGTGACTTGCTTGAACTTGTGCTTGAACCCCATAATGAGTCTACGCTTGAGGTCACTTTAGTTGAAGAAGTTGTTTTGTGTGACACCTTTCTTTATTACCTATTTGCTTATGATGATACCCATATTTGTGTTAAGGATGCATCCTTGATTGAGAGAGCGGTAATTGCGGGGTGAATAGTTATTTCCTTAGCCATGCTTTGTGGATAACTCTTCCCTTCGAATTCCCGAGTGCTAATTGTTGTGCATTGGTCGTGGACGACATTTGGAGAGTTTTTATTTGCGGAATGAGGTCCAATGTGTGGTGTGTTTCCTAGAATCAATATAGCATTGCATACTTATTGTCTTAGGCCCTTCGATTTCCTTATCTTACCCTCGTTTCGTAATCCTTTGAGGGGTCAACTTCTTGGTGCCCCGTATGTGAGTCCTTCTTCACATTGATGATGGATATGTGGTTATACCACAAGTTTGTGCATCCTTGGCATGTTGGACGATTTGTTTGTGCTAACACTAACCCTCATGCTTTGAGGATCTTGCTTGTTGTTATCTTCCCTTGGTTTTGCTAGGTTCAGATTCGAGGACGAATCCTTTTGAAGAAGGGGAGGATGATATGATCCTACTTGGCACACCTCATTTCAAGACTTACATCCAAGGCCAAGATATGGAACTTCAAGCTCTACAAGCGGCATGGATGATAAGAATGGCATCAAGGCCTTTGGAGGCCCATACAAGCCCCACAATGAGGCCTATGATGTGTGGGAGGTGGCTTGGGCGAGGCTTGAAGAAGCAACTAGAAAGGGGACCAAATGCGCAACGTGGCCAAACGTGCAAATAGGGACATTTCTGCAAATTGGCTACATGTGCAAACTTGAACAAGGTCGGGAGTTGGCTATTTGTGCAAGAAGGCCATGCATGCAAGGTTGATTAGAGGGCCATCTATGCAAGGAGGGCGTGTTTGGCCATTGAAGGCCAATTCTTGAATTAAAGACTACACTAAGAAGACTAGCCAAACAAGGCCCTTACTTCATTAAGGGTAGCATTGTAATTGCCTATTAGTCTTCTTTACTTAACTTGTATATATAGCTTGTCTTTCATTGGAGATTTTAGATTGGATGAATTATGTATTGAATACTCTAAAGAGTGTTAGTTTGTTTAGGGTTAGCTTAGTTAATGGTGGATTCCATTGTTGGTCTTGAACCATTTTTCCATTGATTTCATGAAGGGTTGTTCATTTGTGGATTTCAATTGAATTTCCCTTGCCTTGATTTCAAATAGCATAGGTTCTTTTGAATTGAATCAAATTGAGAGGGTCTAGGTTTCATATACTTAGGTTTGCTCATAGGTTCATTATTCATTGGGTCTTGCTTTTATCCTCTATTTCTCATCCCCTTTCTTCAATTCTCATCTCCAATTTCTTGTTATCTTTAATTCCGCGTTTTTATGATTGATTTGGTGTTTCCCCCAAATCGATTCGTATCAAACACCTACTGAGGTACGTAGTTTTCTGGGGCTAGCAGGATATTATAGGAGCTTTGTGGAGAAGTTTGCTTCGATTTCAGCGCCTTTAACAAGGCTAACTCGTATGCGCTAAGTTCCGAGACCGATGCTTGTGAACGAAGCTTCCGATTCTTTGAAAGATAAGTTGACTATAGCTCCGGTTCTAACTCTTCTCCCGACGGACCGATATGTTCATGTCATTTATTGTGATGCTTCCGGTGTTGGGCTAGGTTGTGTATTGATGCAAAGATGGTAGGGTTATAGCCTACGCCTCCCGGCAACTCAATATGATCTTTCTTATTGTATTTCATGCTTTATATACTCAGTACATATCTCGTATTGACCCCCCTTTCTTCGGGGTCATGCTTCATGCCCGCAGTACGTACATTCGCTTTGGTGATCCGCCGGACTTAGGATTTCTATTCGGCTATCTTGGAGTGCTCCATTGTCCCGGAGCCTAGACTTTTGGTACAGATCCTTTTGATGTATATATACCAGGGGTACGGCGGGGCCCTGTCCCGTCATATGTTACTATTGATATTCTTAGAGGTCTGTAGACATATGTGTGGGTTGTAGATAAATGTTATCCAGCTGTGTTAGCATGACTCTGTTTTGGGACGTTCCCATTTGTAGTGGCAACCTTGTCGGCTTGCGTATATATATATGTTTTGGAATGTTGTATGTAGTGACAGCCTTGTCGGCTTGTGTTCCATGTTATCTGTTGATGTTTGTAACTCCCCAGGAGACAGGTCGCCTTAATGTATACATGTGACAATTCTGAGACGACGTATGTTTTTATAACTTTTTGTATTATGTTTAGTATCAAATTGATTATAGTTAACAGGTGTGTATATGAGTGTCCAGCTCGGGCATTAGTCATGGCCTACGGGGTTGGGTCGTGACAGTCTAGGCTCTGGAACAACGGAGCACTTCAAGACAGCTGAGTAGAAGTCCTAATGTTATACCCCGTATTTTCGTACGATGAATTATTCGTAAGCTAATCGACATAAGTCCAAGGACAAGATTATTTTTGGATATGAGACAAGGACTTTTAATCCCCGATTTCAATTAGTGCACGAATTGCTTATAAATTTTATTTGGTATAGAAATATTAGTGGAGATTAGGGATTAATTAACCATGATTATATTATTAAGTGGGGATTAGCAATTAAATTAATACTAACTAAATTATTAGTGGGCCGAGTGGACCCCACTATAGCATGGCCAAATCTGATTGGCCCATGCTATAAGTGGGGCATGCGTCACTTATATCTGCTGCCTATATATGATCAATTGATGACTAAGGCCTAACATTTCATTCATAATTCATCTTCCACACAATAGAGCTAGAGAGAGACTTAGCCATGGCAGCTCACGGCCATGGCTGTCCATGGTGAAGCTCACGAAATGGTAGCAAAATAAATTATTTTCCAAGGTATTTCAACCAATTGAAGGGTCTATAGCAACGTGAATTGATTCTTGGAGCAGCAAGGGTGTTTATTAGTTGAAGTCACCAATTTCAGCAAATTAAAGAGCCAAGTTGTTAAGGTAAGATTTGACCCTTTTCTATGTGATTTAGAGGTGGTTTAAACGTGTATAATATTTGTAGATATAAATTGAATCCATGGAATTATGTGTGTTGATGTTGAAACCGTGTAGGGGCTGTTTTAATGGAAATTGGTGAATTGATTTTAAGTAATATTTTGGTTGTTGTTGTTATGGATTATGTGGTGAGAATGAAGGAACTAAGTGATTAGAGTTGAAGTTGAATTGGTTTTGTGAGCTGTTGTATTGATTATTATGACATTAATGTAGTTTCCATGCCTATGAATAAGTGATGTAGTTGTCGTGTTGTTTCTGTTATATGTTACTAAATTATATGAAAAGATTGTATGAAATAACGTATAAGAAGCGTATGTGGTTTGTTTGGCATGTTCGTAGGTGTTCGTGAGATTATCGGGCATCTCTTTACGTTGTTAGTTAGGGGCTGTTTTGGATATGTCGTTGTTGTTCTTGTTGAGCTTGGAAGATTAAGTATGACTAAGGTTATACACTATGTTATTATATTGGTTGGGCTGTTATAGGGTTGTTTAGACGAAAATATTATGACTATGGATCATTATGAATAACTTGAATATGTCATAGTCGTATGTGGGTTATTATCGAATGTTGTAAATGTGGGCTGTTTGGAATGTTGTACGGGCTGTTCGGAGTGTTCTCGAATCTGGTCTTGAATAGCCTCGATATAGTACTTGAACGTGTGGGTATTGATGTTGGCTTAGTTGTTATGAAGTTGATTTGAAAATAAGGGAAACGTCGTCTAATTTTCCAGAAAGAAGTTACTAACGTTAGAATACGTTTTGAATCTCCCCGTAGCTTAACCATAGTTCTTGACGTCTTAATATAAGTTGACACACTATATTCCGTATATGTGTTTGTGTTGCGAATAAGCGCTAAAGGTATGTAAAGCTATCCCTTCTTTCTTTTGGCATGTCTTAGATATAAGTGATGTACGATATGAGCTTTGGGGTAATTCCATTCATAAGTTCCGAGTGTAATTCATGAATCTTATTCACTTCTTGATGTTAGAACTCTTAAGGTAATTGAGCTATTGCCCTTCGAGTCTTTTATACGTTGGATAGTAGTTGGTATGTAAAAGTTCCTAATCTTAAAGACTCTATAATGACTAATGTCCTTGACTTCCATAAGCTGTTTCGCATTATCTTGATACATGTCTATGATTCCTGAGGCTCTATTTGATATAGTTCATAGTGACATTCAAAGAGTACTTAATATGACTATTGCCTTTGATACTCGAGTGTTAATTTATCTTACATATTCCATTGAGTCTCAGATGATGATTTAGTTTGCATATGGTTACTCACTACTCTGCTCGTGCATGTTGTCATGATATCTGTCACACCCCAATCTTGATTAGGGTGTGATGGGCACCCGACCCCGTAACCGGAGCCGAGCGAACCCGCTGACTCTTACTACGCACTGAAATTTTTTTTGAACCTCTAAGTCAGGTGTACATAATAAGATTACCAAAACATTCTTTTATTGCCTTTAAATCAAGTAAAACATGTAACTGTACAAACTTGTATTACAATACACACCGACTCCCAATCCCACGACTCTGTCTGCAAAGTCTCTAACTGTAATCAGGACTCCTGGCACGTATACTCTGACTCGGCTTCACTCCAGGCCAAATGGAGCTTGCCAACTTCGCTGGAACATCCTTTACATTAACTTCGATCCGTCCGGGGTGTACCGCGCGGCATGAACGCAGCCCCGAAGAAGAGGGGGTCGCACGAGCAATGTACCGAGTATGCAAGACATGAATAATAATAATACGAACAAGAACGTAGGTACGAACAACAATACCATGATTATAGAATCC
>NW_026722297.1:0-7882 GCF_029784015.1 Lycium ferocissimum | reverse complement strand
GTTAATAAATTTTCCCAAATTTTTTTTCCGGAGAGTTTCCGTGTTTTTCCCCCGAACGGGAAATAGAATTCACGATAGCCGTGTCAGCGACACACTCACTATATCTATTCCACCGTACGTAATGGCACCGGCGAATTAAAAGAATTAAAGGAGTACGAGGGACTTATTAGAGAAGTAAGCTTCATCCGGCCAAAGACGTCACCCCGGGGAGCCCCGCATTGTTCGTGAGGAAGAACACGGCCGCCGCGGGATGTGTATTGATTATCGGCTGAATAAGGTAACCATAAAGAATAAATACCCCCTCCCTGTGATTGATGATTTGTTTGGACCAACAGTGGAGCTAAATGTTTTCAAAGATAGGACTCGCGGTCGCTACCACCAAAGTGCGAGTACGGGAGCAGGATATCCCAAAGACATTCGGGACTGCATGGCACTATGAATTCAGAGTGATGTCTGGTCGACTAATGCTCCACAGTATTTGGTGATCTAATGAATCGGTATTCGTGCCGTTCTTGGATATGTTCGTGATCGTATTTATTGATGATATT
Source organism: Lycium ferocissimum (assembly GCF_029784015.1). Lineage (NCBI taxonomy): Eukaryota > Viridiplantae > Streptophyta > Magnoliopsida > Solanales > Solanaceae > Lycium > Lycium ferocissimum. The sequence goes on along the minus strand of NW_026722297.1, from coordinate 7,334 downwards.
CTGGTTTATTCTCGGTCGCAGGAAGAGAACGAGATCATCTAAGGACGGTACTTGGGGTACTCCGGCAAGATCGAAATTGTATGCTAAATTTTCTAAACGCGGAATTCGGGCCGACATCGCGGGCATTCGGGACATATTATCGAGCCTACGGCATCCGGACGGATACCCAAAAGATTGAGGCCGTAAAGAATTGGCCTAGGCCTACGGACACCGTCACACCCTAACCTTATTAGGGTGTGATGGGCACCCGACCCCACATCCGAAGCCGAGCGAACCCACAAACTCTTATTACGCACATAAATTTTTTTTCAAATAAAGATAAAATACAAGGTATAACTTTCAGAAATAATTCTTTTCGTTGCTTTCAAATTACAAAAATTTACCGTAGTCAAACAAAACCAATCACATGTGACGCATCGGCTGATGGAGCCGCCACAAAGCCGACAACCAACACCCACGACGCCGTCCGTAAAGTCTCTAACATGTATCCGTAAATCACAACGTACAAACTCGACTCGGCACTCCGGGAAACGTGGAGCTTGCCATCTCCCGCCGGAACATCTTTCTATAATAACTTCACTATCCGGGAGTACCGCGCGCATGAAACGCACCGAAGAAAGCGGGGCCGCACGGTGAATATGTACCGAGTATGTAAAGCACGCAATACGCAGAAACAAATCCTTAACCGAAATGTACAAAAATAACAGGTAAATACACTACTCAAAGATACGTACGCTTACCTTTCGTACACAATCCATACATACCGTTTACATGCCGTAAGAGGTACGTAGCAAGCGGGTCAACCGTAGTACCGAAATACTTAGTTTACGATCACGCATCGCATGTCCGAAGAGGTGCGTAAAATACAGTAGTGCAATCGATAATATCACACGGACGGAGTGTAACGTACACGTTCGCACGAGGTCACATGTTTTATCGGAATTCGACGCACAGAAAGTACTCGTATGATGTTATATATATCGGACATTACGAACGTACGTAATATTCGGAGGCTTACATTAGGACACGTATTATACATATCGGAATCATATGATGTTCACACGCATACCGATCCCGGCCCTTTGCGAAGGGACGCGGTGAATGAATTATCATATGCCGTAGTCATATATCGTACATGTAGGTGACGTGTCCGGCCCTCCCGTGAGGGACTCGGTGGATGGACTCATTTACGTATGTCGAATCATGATCACATATGCATATAACGTGTCCCGGCCTCCGATAAGGGACTCGGTAAATAGGATCATAAATAGTAATCATATGTCATATATGCAAATAACGTGTCCCGACCCTTGTTAAGGGACTCGTAGTATGAAATCATGCATGTCGAATCATGTACCAAATATACATAACGTGTCCCGCCCCTCCATCGCGGTCTCGGTGAATAATCATAATGTGTCATCCTCGGCCGCCATCCCCATATCATCATAAACATATACGCATAACGTGTCCCGCCCGCAGTGAGGGACTCGGTGAACAATGCAAAGGAATGCGCACGAACATGTCCTTGCCCGGGACTCAAATGAATCGAATCATACCGTAGAATGCGCACGAGAACATAACATGCCCCGGCCCGGGACCTGAAAGATACATTAAGCTATGCACGAGCGTATCCGTGAGAAACCATATGCACATAAATCCGACTCAATGAATACATACACTTACCGACACTTATAGGCTCGAAGTGAGTTTTGGGTTTTTCCGAATTAGTATCGTAAAGCTATGAGCGTTTGAAATACGAAACCTCTTCGGATCGTGTAAGCGATCCGAGATCATACATGAAGGACATTAAGGCTTGTAGAGCATATTCGTATTAGAATACTCGTGATCGACGACTCATATCCAAATACGGATAGCGGAATACTTATATCGGACGTTCATACCGAGTACTCATATCGGAATTATCATATCGAATGCTTATACCGAATACTTAGATCGTGGATACTTATGTCGAACATATACATGTCGAACATTTATTCTCAAATACTTATATCGAACACTTATATTAGAATATTTCATCGGAATGTTTATATCAAATATTCAAGTCGATCATTCGTACCGAAGCATTTATGTCGCGAATAGCAACTGAATACTCATATCCGAGTTACCAAATACTTATAACAAACTAAACATTAGCCAAAAGTTTCCATTAATCATCGTACAGAAATAAGGCTAATAGAACAATATACAAAGGTCTCGGGGGTTGTGGGCCCACCTCGGGTCACATGAGGTGGCGTACCCAATTTACGTATTTTACACTTCATAATATCATTCGTGATAGTTTTAAGATAGTCGGGTCTCATTTGTTCAAGTTCTAGGTGTTTAGACATCTTTTCCAACCATTAGCAACATAAGTGATTCAATTCTACTGAAAGAAAAAGGGGCAATTTCGGACGTGGATTCCGAAGAGCAAGTAGTTGTCCCCGAGGTCCAAATTCAAGCCTAGTATATCTAGGACATGCCAAGAGAAAGAAAAGGTAAGCCTTACATACCGTTCCGCTTCTAAGCTTTTCCAAATTCGAATTCCGTTTTCCAAAATCTACAAATGGTCATGTTTTACCAAATGTTAATCACAAAGCTTTAAGAATTCAATCTTAATCTTTCAAATAAATCCACTTATATTCTCACCGAATTTCATGATATTTCCCCCGAATGCACCATCCCCGAGATTCTATCTCGCCAACAATACCATTTAAAATCCGAGAATAGGACTTGGCCAACAAATCAACAACGGCAATACCAACAATTATTCCAACAATACTTACAATATTCATAATGATCCCATACCACCCGAATCCTCCAACTTCTACAAACAATATCACTAACACATTTTTATCCTCCAAATTCATAAACTTCCTCAACAATACACACATTAGCAACATTATGCTCATAAATAGAGAGACGACACTAACATTATATTCGCTTCCAAATCAGCCCATAACAATTCCAACATCAATTTAAGCCATCAAATTCTCATTTGCATCATAAAATACATATCAACAACAATTAAATTATTACATAAAACTTGATTCATATTTCATACCACACACACACACACATTCGGCCACCTTCCAACACCCACCAATTCAACCAAAATCACCAACTTCCATTTCCAATATAAATTCCATAACAACAACAACTAAAATGCTACATAAAAATTAACTAATCTTGCCTCCACAACACATGCATACACACGGCTATACCATGCAAACCTCCCATATTTTCATGAATTCTATCCATTCCTTCATACTACAATATAAACAAGCTTTCATAACATCATAAAAGGATAAAATCTTACCTTTTCCTTCAACTTCCTCACTTGAATTGAATACGGAAACGACGAAACGGATGACTTATCTTCCGAAACAATTATGCCACGTTGTAGAGGACCCTCGAATTAGTGGGAATACATGAAGAAAATAATTTTTGGGACAAGATTTCCCATAGCTTATTTTTCTTCACCATGGCCGAATAGGCCTATGGTTTCTTCTCCTTCTTTCTCTTTTTTTTTTTTTGCTTTGTCTTCAATTAAAAGATGAACAAATATATATATACATCCATATTGCATGCATGTGAGGGGCACATGCCCCTCTCTCTAGATTTTTCTTTCTTTTCCTTTTCATTTTTCTAGAGTTTTCTTTCTTTTATTCTATTATTTTTTTTAAAAGATGACTTATTATTTTAGTCATCCTTTTTCCATTCTTTTTCTTCACATGGCCAATATGGCCCCTTTTGGAATTTTCTTGAATTCCCGTGAAATGACCATTTTGCCCCTAGCCTTTTTAAATATTTCCATGAACCATTTTGCGAATTTTCCTTTTTCGCCTCAACCTCTCACAATATTCCCATACTAATAATAGTCATAAATTATATTTATAACAACTCGTACATCAAAATGATTTTTGAAAATGATCTCGTCCTTAACTTCCCACGACGACTTCGAAATATCCAAACGTACAAAGTACGGGCTATAACAGACACCTACGGAGGTACGTAGTTTTCTGGGATTAGCTGGTTATTACAGGCGATTTGTGAAAAAGTTTGCTTCAATTTCAGCGCCTTTAACGAGGCTAACTCAGAAGGGAGCCAAGTTCCAGTGGACCGATGCCTGTGAATGAAGCTTCCAGTTGCTGAAGGAGAAATTAACTACAGCTCCAGTTCTGACACTTCCTGAGGGACCAGACGGGTATGTTATTTATTGTGATGCTTCTGGGGTTGGATTGGGGTATGTATTGATGCAGTATGGCAGGGTTATAGCATATGCTTCCTGTTATATCCCGTGTTTTTGCATATTCGGAAGTTCCGAAATAATTGTGACTTGTAAGGAGTAAGGCCATATTTTGGTTTTATTTAGCATATAAGTTGTTCATGAGAAGTGTTGATGCGGAAACATCGGAGAAGGCCTAGGGGCAAGTTTGGAATTTTGGAGATTAGTTCCGGGAATTTTAAAATAGGATCCATGATGAATTGGGCTAGAAATAAATAAGAGAATTTAGGCCCAAATGTTTGAGGGTGGCCGGCCAACATGGCCTTGGCCCAACCCAATTTAATTGGTCATGTGCTAAGCATGTGGCTTGTGGGTATAAGTGGATGATACCATGCATAATCATCCATTAGAAAGTTCAAGAAAAAAAAACAAAGAGAAGGTGAGAGTGCAAGGCCATTCGGCCGAACCCCCTTGGAAAAAAAAAAAATTTCTAGTTCTTCAACTTTGATTCAAAAATCTCTTCCTTCTTGAATTCTTGATAAGTTCAAGACGCTCTTCGACGTGGTATAATTAGTTTAGCGAAAGAACCACGTTTGCGACAAGTTGGAATTTGAAGAAAAAGGTAAGGATTCCATGTTTTGTGTTATGGAATGAGTATATGTGTTATAGTGATTAGAGTTGTATGAAAATTATGGAATTGTTGTGTGTGGTGTGCAAGCCGTGTGTGTGTGTGTGTTGTGGCCGTGGGGTGTTATAAGGTGAAGGGAGATGGATTGAATTTATTTAGTGTATTAATTGTGTTGTTGTGTTCTTGTGGAGTAAATGAAAGGAGAATGGTTCAAGTGGGCATGAAAAATCCATTGTTAGGTTGTTGTAGGAAATTATGTGATTTTATTCTAGTTTTATGTTAACATGGAAATGAAATTGTTAAGATGCAATTATGATGATTGTTGATGAAATTGGAAGACGGAAATATACTATGAATATGTATGTTAAAGATTAAAAGTTTTGGATGCATTATGGCTTTGATGAAAAGTTTGTATATTTTGTGAATATTCTGTAGAAATGATATGAAATGTCTCCGAATTATATTTGAATGGTTTTAGATTAGTAAATGAATATGAGAACGTTGACATGAAGTTGGAAGTATGAAGTTGGAATGGGAGTTAATGCATTATGTAGAAGGAAAGACTATTTGTGTTAATATGTGTTTGTAGCGATTATTGGTGTTGTTGATGTTGTTGTTGGGTTGGTTGTTGTCATTTAAGCCGAGTTTAATGCTCGGGGATGTTGAATGTATAGGGGAAATGCTGCCGAAATTTCGGTAGGCAAATATGGATTTAAACTTGAATTCCCAAAAGCTTGTAACTCACATTTGGTGATTATGACCAATTGTAGATTTTGGTGGAAACAAGAGTTGAGCTCGGACGAGCGTAAGACGTGAATAAGGTATGTAAAGCTTGCTCTTTTCTTCTCTTGGCATGTCCTAGGTATGTTAGGCTAAGACACGAGCTTTGAGGATGACTCTACTCTTCGGAATCCGAGCTTTATTTTGGCCCTTTTCCATTCAATAGAATTGAATTATGTTGTTTTTGTTTTGTTGAAAGAATAGCCTAAGCATCGATAATTTTCACAAATGGATCCGAATTGTCCTAAAACTTTCGTAAGTGACTTCATAAAGTCTAATGTTCTTCGTTTACGTACGCCACCTTGACTTGACCCGAGGTGGGCCCACAATACTCGAGACCTTTTGTATTGCTTCATTTGACTTATTTTGTTCAATAATTAAAGGAAACTTTTGGGCTGTTGTCCCGGCTACCATAGGACAGTTGTTTAACTACCTCATTATGTTCTATAATACACTTTGTTGTGTAGCAATGTTACTAATATAATTATTGCTTTGGTTTTCCCAAAAATGGCTTCGGAAACGCGTTTGTGGTTCACTAATGATTTTTAAAGAACTAGTTTTGTACAAAGAAACATAAAATTGATCTTTTTTTTAAAACTTTCTAAAACCACTCCGAAAGGGGTGCGAGGCTTTACTATTTTATTTCATTTACTACTTATGTTTACGCTATCATTACTAATATGCCCGAAGGGGCCGTGATTACTAGTATGCCGGAAGCGGCAATGCCCGAAGGGGCCATTATTATTATTAGGCCGGAAGCGGCAATGCCCGAAGGGGCCATTATTATTATTATGCCGGAAGCGGCATGCCCGAAGGGGCCATCATTCCTACGCCGAAAGCGGCTGCCCGAAGGGGCCATTGTTAATCTGAGCAGAAGCGGCTGCCCGGCGGGCCATTGTTGATATCGAGCCAAGCGTTACATCCGGCAATTTTACGTATTCGAAAACTTGGAGTTACCTTGACTTGCAAGGAATGAGGTCAAGTTAAGATTTTTCTTATACATGTTGGTTATGGAAGTTGAATGTGGAAATAATGGAGAAGGCCTAAGGGCAAAATCGGAATTTTAGAAATTTGTTTCGGGAACTATAAAAATAAGATCCATAGCCAATTGGGCTAAAAAAAAAAAAAAAAATTTAAGCCCAAAGCTTGGAGGGTGGCATAGGCCATGGTAAGTTCAAACCCATTAAGTTGGCATGTGTTGGTCATGTGCTTCAATCATATATACATACATGATATGTCTAGAGTTTTCAAGAAAAATCAAAACAAAACAAGAAAAAAAAAAGAAAGAAAGGCCTTCGGCCGTGGAGAAAGAAGAGAGAAAAGAAAGAAGAAAAAAATTCTTGGAGCTTGGTCTTGATTTCCAAAGCTTGGTTCTTCTTGAATTAGTAATAAGCTTAAGGTGCTCTACAAGTTGGTATAATTTTCAAGTCAAGGGAGTGCTTGTTTTGGCAAGGAGAAAGTTTATTGGAAAAGGTAAGAATTTCGTGCGTTTTCTTTCATGTTATGGAAGGTTTATGGATGTTAGAATAAGTGGAATGGTATGGAAATCATGGGTGTGTTTGTGAGTGTGTTAGCCGTGCATGTGTGTGAGTGTGTTGTGGCAGTGGAACATGGTAGGTGTATGAAGGAAAATTGTTAAACTTTTAGCATGTTTAGAGGGTTTTCCTGGGCTTGTGAAATAAATGAAGTATGAAGATTTGT
>NW_026722296.1:0-7520 GCF_029784015.1 Lycium ferocissimum | reverse complement strand
CGAGGAAACTCTTTTCGCAATCCGAGCATGTTTATGAACCCACTTGTTCCTTGGCATTCTTATGTTGACCCTCGACAAAACATTGATCCTTATGTTCTTGGAATTCATAAGTTGTAAAGATTACATGAAAGCTGATTTTTGTTTTAAAGTTTATTCTTTAGCTGATTCCAAAATTTCAAACGCTCATAACTTTCACGTAAAAGCTCCTGATTGCCTCTTGAAATTTTCGGAGAAGATCGTATGATGTTAGACGAGTATGTTTTTCATAGACGGCCCAGCTCTCGGTCTACACCCGTCTCGTGGTCCCGCAACGCCCTTTTATGTAATTTCGATAAATTTTGAAAGAAAATGTTGCAATTATTGTTTCGATTTTAACATGACTATTTTACTTATCTTTTCGATTATGACTATGATTTTATACAGACCTCACTACTCCGCTCGTGCATTTTGTTATATCCTTCGCCGAGTCCCTATTTGTCGCGTATTATGATGTACATCTCCGGTGTTAGCCGTACATGGTTCACCGAGTTCCTCGCTCGAGGGCCGGGTTCCACTTATATTTGCGTGATGTCATGTATGGCGACATGGCATGATACGTGATCCGAGATTCGGAGATTTGAAACTTTCTCGGTGTTATGCCGTGTTATGGCGCTCATCGACAGCGGGCGACCATATTTCCGTGCCTCACGCATGATTTATATTTTGAAATAACATTTTGATATTTTGGAAATGCATTTACCTTTCCGTACTCTACTCGATCGTGACTCGTATTGATACTACATTTCTCGCTTTGCATACTCAAGCATATTTCGCATCGACCCCCTTCTTCCTGGCCGCGTCATGCCCGCAGTACGTACGCACAGCTTGGTGATCCACCGTTTAGGACACCCTCTTCCCTCGGCTTATTTGGAGTGCTCTCTCATTCCTGTGAGTTATATTTTGGTATATATTTGTTCGTGCATTTGTATATATTTGTTCGGTACGGCACGGCGGCCCCGTCCCGTCATATGATTCTCGTCCGTTCGTTTAGAGGTCTCAGGACATGTTTGTATCGTGCCTACTTCCGCATGCTTGTGTTTGTATATGTTGTGGTCCGGGCCGATCTATCTACGCGCGCACTTCGTCGGCCCGCATATGTATATATGTTGTTTTGCTAGCCCTGTGTGGCCTTTTTGTTTGTATTTTCTGGCGGCAGTTTATTTTGGATAGTCCGTAAAACAAAGGAAACTCGCCGAAATTTTTTCCGAAAATTATATAAATTTGAAACGCACTTGTCATTTCGCTCGTATATATCCGACGTGTTTGATATTATCCGAGGCAAACCGATATTTATATGTATACGAGCCATCCGGTGTGTGGCCCCGTTTGAAGGGCAAGGCGTGGCTGTGATTTTAAATCGGGCACTAGTCACGGCCTACGGGGTTGGGTCGTGACACATAAGTTGCTTATGATTTTATTGGCATGGAATATTAAGGAAAATTTGGGGTTAAAAGAATTATGGAAAGTTATATTTCATTAAACAAGCTGTGTGGCCGTGTGGCTTGAAAGTTTTCACCCCATGGTTTGGCAAATTTAATCTGATCCAAGCCATGCGTGGCATGGGCCACATGTGTTAATTATATATGCAAAAAATAGATGACAAGCAAGATTATATTCATCATCTTCACCCCTTAGAAACTTGGAGAAACTTGGAGAAAAAAAAGGAACCATTCGGCCATGCTAGCCGAGTTTGGTGCCAAGGAGATTGATCAAGAAAAATAATTTTCTTCTAGCTTTCTTCAACCAATTGGAAGCGTCCTTATTAACGTGGAGTAGTTGTTGGAGTAAGCAAAGCATCCGTTCTTGCAAGGCACAACTCAGCTGTTGAAGAACTAAGTGAAAAAGTAAGATTTAATCTTTTTTCATATGTTATGGATGGTTTGAACGTGTCAGGCAGGTGTAGAAACGGATGAAATTCATGAAAATATGTGTGTCGGGTTGTGGCCGTAGGGCTGTTTTTGGTAGAACATGTGTTAATTGATTTGCTTGGATATTTTGGTTATTGTGTTGTGGATTCTATGATGCAAACGGTTTAATGATTCAAGCTGAGGTTATAATCGCTTGTGGGCTGTTTTAGAAGCCAATGTGATTCTAATGTAGTTTCTTGAAATTATGAGAATGATGTTGTTAACGGATTGTTGGTGTAGTTCATGGATTTGGAAGAAAGAAATGTGTTGTTGTTGTTCCTATTGATATTGGAAGGTTTCGGTGGCGTATTGGTTGATTTGAATATCAGGATTGTTCAAGTGTCCTTGAATCTTGTTCAATGGTTTCGGATTAGTACTTGAATGTGTGATCATTGGTGTTGGCTTGATTGTATGAAGTTGATCAATGTAAATGGAATGTTGTCGAATTATGTAGAAAAGAGTTACTAACGTTAGAATGTATGCTTAATTAATTGTTGATGTTGCTAATATGATTATTGGTATTGTTATCGATGATTATCTAGTTGAATTTCGGTTGTTGAATTTATGGGGAAATAATGCCTACCCTCGTAGATAAAGTGCTAGTTTGGGATGGAATCCCTAAGTATCTATAGCTAATGCTTGGTATATAATGACGTTGTTGTAGATCTTGGGAAGCCCGAGACTTAAGTTCGGATTAGCTTAGGAAGCGGACAAGGTATGTAAAGCTTACCCTTTCTTTCTTTTTGTATGTCCTAGATGTAAGTATGATACGATACGGTGCAACAGGGGTAACTTCCCTACTCTTAAGATCCAAGCATGTCTACGATTCTTATCCACTTCTTGATATTCGCACTCTTAATGTAGTGAAAATATTGCCCTCGAGTCTTTTGTATGTCCGGATAATGAATGTTGCATAAAGAGTTTTTATTCCTAAAGTGTTCTATAACATATAATGTCCCTAACTTTCATATACGGTCTCGGTTATATGACATGTTCGTAGAGGATTCCATAATGAGTAATGCCCGTAACTTTCATAGGCGGGCTCGGATTGGCTTGATACATGTTTATGAACCCTGAGACGTTATGTGGCATATTTCGTAATGATATTTCAAGAGTCCTGAGTGTGACTATTGTTCGGATACTCGAGCGTTGATTTGTCTACTTATCTATTGAGTCTTAAAAGTTGATTTATATGCATATGGTTTCTCACTACTGCGCTCGTGCGGCTTATTACTTCTTTCATCAAGCGTCCCGGGCCGTATATATATTCGTGCACAACTCCCCGCATTATTCACCGCGTCCCTCACTAGAGGGGTCGGGGGCACGTTATATGTATATGATGATATTCACCGCGTCCCTCACTAGAGGGCCGGGGCACGTTATATGATATGATGATGATATGATGATATGGGGGAGGCGGCCAGGATGGCATATGATGATATTCACCGCGTCCCTCACTAGAGGGCCGGGGCACGTTATATGTACATGTATATGATGATTTCATTTACCGAGGTCTCCTTTGAGGGTCGGGACACGTTATACATGCATATGTACATGATGATTATTTACTTATGTCACTCGGTCCCATAATGGCCGGGATATGACATTGATACGCATGATTTATGTTTCGGAGGCAAGCCTTTGTGATTTTTCTATACTCTTTCTTCAAGATAATTCCGTTTTCATTCCATGCTTACATGCTCGGTACATATTCCGTCGACCCCTTTCTTTCTCGGGAGCGCGTTTTATGCCCGCGAAACGGACGATCGTTTTGGTGATCCGCCGGTTTAGGACATCCACTCTCTTGTCTTGGAGCGCTCCTTGTCCCGGGAGTCTATATTTTGGTACGTATTCCTTCGTCGTATATATACATTTATTCGAGGTACGGCGGGGGACTCCGTCCCGTCATATGGTTCGTGATTACTCCTAGAGGTCCGTGACACATGTGTGGGTTATGAATAGTTAAATTGTTCGGCTATGTCTGTGTGATTTATGTTTTGGACGGTCCCATCCGCAGTGACAGCCTTGTCAGCTGCGTGTATATATATGTTTTCTTGAGATGTTGTGGTTATTATGATAGCCTTGCCGGCTTATATGCGACATGGGTACATATGTTGATATACGACAGTTTGAGACGACGACTGACCTGTGTATGTATATAGGTTGTTTGTATGCTGATTATGGTTAATAGGTGTGTACGGGTGTCCAGCTCGGGCACTAGTCATGGCCCACGGGGTTGGGTCGTGACACAGAAGGCCCCGTATGAGGCTTTATATGGGCTGAAGTGTAGATCACCAATTGGATGGTTCGAAGTAGGGGAAGCTAAGTTAGTATGGCTAGATTTGATTCAACAATCAGTGGAAAAGGTCAAACTTATTCAGGATCGATTATTAGCAGCTTAGGCTCATCAGAAGTCTTATGCAAATAATCGTCGACGAGATTCAGAATTTCAGGTTGATGACTGGGTGTTCCTGAAGGTGTCTCCTATGAAAGGTGTTATGAGATTTGGCAAAAAACGTAAGTTTAGTCCTCGGTATATTGGGCCTTACAGGATTGTACGCAGAGTGGGCTGTGTGGCTTTATGAGTTAGATGCTACCTTCGGACACAGGCCTATCCAAGCCATGTGTCGATACTTTACAAGTGTATTGGAGATCCTTCCAGAATTGTACCCGTAGTTGATATTCAGTTTACCGAGCAATTATCGTATGAGGAGGTTCCCATTACCATTCTAGATAGACAAGTTCGAAGATTGAGGAATAAAGATGCAGCATCAGTTAAAGTCCTTTGGAGCAACAGGAATATTGAGGAAATGACTTGGGAACTGAAGAAGATATGAGATCTAGGTATACGTATTTATTTACACTCACGAGAGGTCCAGACGCAGACACCAGCTTTCAGGTGCATGATGTTTCATTTCATATGATTATTGGTCGTGTGAGGCCATTATTATTATTGTTTGTTATGGCCCTGTGTGGCATTATGTATTTTGGGTTGTTGTGATAGTGTCACGCCCCAATTTCGATAGGGCATGATGGGCACCCGACCCTTACTTAGGGCCGAGCGAACCCGCTGATCCTTGTCATACTCATAATCTTCTTGACTCTTAAATCATGAAATGAATGCATAATGTAAGCCTTTCGAGAAACATGCTTAGTTCTTCTCAAATCAAATAAAATCGCAATCGATGAAATCTCGTGATACAACGCATAATGATACATCGGCTTAAAGAGCCGCGCACAAAAGCCGATATGATACATCGCGTGAAAACTGTCAGAAAGTCTCTAACATAACTCAGATACCATGACATAGACACTCCGACTCGGCGGCCTCCGGGAGGAAATGAAGCTTTCTTAATCCAAATTCTGACATCTTCTACTCAATCGTATACACTGCGTGGCATGAAACGCGACCCCGAAGAGTGGGTACGGAATATGTACTGAGCATGTAAAGCATGAAATATAGTACACAGAATCGTACTGAAATAAGGAGTATAGAAAATCATAAGGCTTGCCTTTGAAACATAAACCATGCATGTCAATATCATATAGTACATATGCATATACATAACGTGTCCCGCCTCTAGCCGAGGGACTCGGTAGATAAAATCATCATATCATGTGTGTATATATATAACGTGCCCCGGCCCTCTAGTGAGGGACGCGGTAAATGAAATCATCATATCATCATGTCATCATATCGTCATGCCATCATATATATATATATATACATTTATATATATACCGTACCCGGCCCTCTAGTGAGGGACTCGGTGAATAGAGTCATCATATGCCATCCTGGCCGCCATCCCCATATCATCATATCATCATATCATTACATCATCATATCATATATATATATATACGTGCACTTTCCCTCAGTGAGGGACTCGGTGAACAACGCAATGAAAGCTCTGCACGAATACATACCCTACTTCCGGACTCGGGAAAGATGTGAGGCCGGCACGAGCAGAGAAGCGAGAAACCATATGCACATAAATCATCATTACAGACTCAATGGATAAGTAAGTAGTCGACGCTCGAGAGTTAAAACGGTAATCATGTTAAGTTCTTTAAAAAAAAAAAGTCGTTAGGACTATACAAAAGGAAATCTCGGGGACCACGGATATGCATCAAACCAATCCGGGCCCGCCCATGAAAGTTAGAGTCATTATTCGTTATAGAACCTTCTACGAACATATCGAAGCGATCCGAGCCCTTCTATGAAAGTTACGGGCGTTCGTAGATACAGAATCCTTTAAGAACAAAATTCTTTATGCAACATTCAAAATCCAATCATACAAAAGACATAGGGACCATAGCTTGACCATATTAAGAATGCTAACATCAAGAGGTGAATAAGAATCGTAAACATGCTCGGATCTTAAGAATAGAGTTACCCCGAGGCTCGTATCATAGCCTACTTGCAACTAAGACATGCCAAAAGGAAAGAAAGGATAAGCTTTACATACCTGTTCCACCTCTTATTGGCTACGCTTATTCGTTCGAGCTCGTAAGCCTACATTTAAGAGGATTGACACTAACGTTAGCCTCTTTATCGCATACTTACTCCAAGTTTCAAATCAAACTATTCCATATTCTCACAAAATGGGCAAAGATCTCCCCCGTTTATATGCCTAGCCCAAATTCTCAATTCAACAACCAACAACAACAACAATACCAACACCAACAACACTATTATTCATACCAACATATTCCATAAACATCCCACACGACGCTTTTTCAACATACAACAACAATATGCACTTTCTTCCATCCCAATCAAGGAGTATAATCTCATCAACACGCCAACCATGTTAGATACCATTTTGCTATGCGTAAATCAGTCCATCCACACGCCCACAACACGTCCAAACAGCCCTTAAACACAACAACTACAATACAACATTCTATGACCTTTTCTCCATGACTAGATTCATTTTTAAGGCTTGCTAGACCTTCAAATAAACTCAACATAAAAGATGGGATAAATAACATACCTTATACTTGAATAAAATCAGCCATATCAACTTTGTCACGACCCGAGCTACGGGCCGCGACGGGCATCCGGGGCTAACCACCGAACACCACTCACTTGCCTGCTTATCTGCTATTATTCATACTATATGCTCATAATCATATAAAATCACATTTACGAAATACATTAGCTTTTATAAACATAAGCCCTTCGGCTATCAAAATAATATATACATGCATATACATACAAGCCACGGGACCGTACTACCCACATCGCGTGTCTACGAGCCTGCGAAATACTAGACATCCGGACGGGACAGACCCCGTCATGCCCAAAATAGGAATATACAAACATATGTACAAAAAGAATGATGCAGAGCACCTCGGAGTATGGAAACATCTCCAAATCGGCCGCTAGCTCCTATGGATACAGTATCACCTCCCGGTCTACTGGCATGAACACGGCGATAGAAGAAAGGACGTCGATTTAATATTGTAATCGAGTATGTGAAGCATAAACAACAATGGAGCATCAATAGCGAGGAGGCATAAAATATGGAGCAATCGACCCCGATCATAAGAAAAATCATATATATATAC
>NW_026722295.1:0-6943 GCF_029784015.1 Lycium ferocissimum | reverse complement strand
TAAACCAAAGTTGGGGGTATTTCAACCTATACCAACTAAACTAAAGGCATAAAAATCTTCATTTAACAGTTAATTTCTTTTCTTTTTTTTAAAATTTTAAGTTCATCATTACCATTTCACTGTCTTAGAGATTCTGTTCTGATTCACTGTGTAAACATTTAAAGTTAAAGCACCTTATATATATATATATATATATATATATATATTCTTAAAACTCAGTGTCGATGGTTTTTTTTTTTTTTTTTTGTAATATTTTTCAAAACTTTATTACCTCCATTAGTCCCTTTTTTTTTATGTGCTTTTTTAATTTGCCACCCCATCCTTTCCATTCGTGGCATTTTCCCTTTTTGGGATATTCTGAAATGTTTCCCCTTCATTTTTACCTCTTTCAAAATTTGGCCCATTAAACAATTATTTTAATTTGACGTGATGTTTTCCTTTTCAAACAGCTTTACATTCTTGACTTTTTTTTCTTTTCGGGTTTCCCACTTGTCCGTCACCCGCCCCACTAAACCCCGGTTTCCATAAGCCCCACTTTGGGGAAAACCCCCCCAAAAAACGACTCCACACCCGGCGAAGGTATTACAAAAAGGGGTTCTTATCGCCCCCCCAAATTTTTGCTACTATACTCTACTATCACCTGTTATGTTAAAAAGTAAAATTAACAACTAAATTTCCCAATCTAGTCAAACAGAACACCGAATGAGACTCATGTTCTTTTATTTCTCCTCCCTTTTATTTTTATAGGTTTGATATTCCTAACTATAGCATACTTATTTTTTTTTTTTTTTTTTTTTTTTTTTTTTTTTGGTGTGTGTGTTTGCAACTGCTGGGATGTCTTGCGGGAGTTGAAATGGTGCTTAAGGATATTGGTTATCCAGTGGGTTTTGGGTGGAGTTGCAGCTTAGTGCCTTTCTGCAAAATTCCACCCACTTTTCCATCAAGGATCTTCCCAAGTTTTTGAAAGTATACAAAACAATGCATGTAAATTATTCTGTCAGTTACTTTGTTCACGTTCAGATACTGGTTGAGAATATTTTTGTAAAATTTAACAACCTTGTTCTTCTTCTGACTATATGTATTTTCTTTTTTTTTGGGAAATTTTTGCCCTTTTTGGTTTTGTTTTTGTTAATATATGAATAGATTTTAAAATGAAGTGTAACAAAAACACAAAATCAAGCTAGTCTAACAGGATTTAGTTACTTGTTAAACTAACATTTCAATTTCAGACACTATATTATCATTGTATGCTACTCTAACAACTTAAATATCACAATATTACAAAATAAGTCAAGTATTAATGTCAAACTTGAAAAATATGTTGTGTCAAATTAATTGAAACAAAAAAAACGTGAAGATAAAGAAGGAAATTAAGAGTTGCTTGTTAAAGGTCTGTTTCGCCCCGGTTTTTAAATCATTTTGATAAAAAAAGCGCTTTACCTCCAAAATTGGGACTTCCCCCCAATTCGGACAATCATGCCCAAACCGGTATAAATTCAAAAGGAAAAAAAAAAAGGGGTTCCCTCCCGGGGAAAGTTTTACTTTTTTTTTCCCCTTTTATTTAAGAAAAAAAAGAAAGCAAAAATATAAGGAAGTACCACATTGGTTACTACGAAGGCTAATAGCTTAATGGTATTAATCGCCACAATCTCGGTTTTTTCGAAACGAAATTTGGAAATTTGGGTTATAAAATTTTAAAGTTTAATTTATATTTAAAAAAAGAAAAATTTTGATTTATTTTAATAATTATTCATATATGCATATAAATTTTATTTTATTCAACTAACTACCTTTCCATCTATATAGTTATGCCAAGGGGGCCCAAAAATTAAACCAAAAAAACATGAATTTTTTTAGTTATTTCAAAGAAAGAAAGGCTAATGAATAGCAAACGTATCATAAACAAATTATTTTTTTAAATTTCCCCTTGAAAAAACATCTTTTAAAAAGAAAACTCTTTTGAAATTTTTTTTAGCCTAACTCGTAAGTTCTTTTTATTTCGATCCGGGTTTATCAATTCAACTTTAGCCCTTTCTTTGCTCGATTTTTTTAAATTCACATCATGTAGAATTCATTTTTTAAATTGGGAAACTCTCTCTATCGAGATTTTTCGTTTTAAAGGGGCAAATTCAGATTCCAAATTAAGGGGAGAACCATCCATTTAAAATTTTACCCCCCCGTCCATTTTCTTTATATATTTAATGGCAACCCCAAGGCGAAAAAATAATAAAAAGTTTACCAAAATCACCCCTAAGTTTTATAAATCGTCTTAATAAAATTTAAATCAATCAAATATACTTTAACAAATATCAATCACTAAAACCTTTAACTTTTTTAAAAAAATTAATGATAAGGGTAAATATAAGGGAAATTTTAAATTATCATTTTTTTCGCGGGGTCCCTTTTTTTTAAATTTATTTTTATATTTTTGCTCATTTTTTTTTCTTTTTAAATTTTTGGCCCTTTTCCGTTTTTTGGAAAATTTTTTAGTTTTTTACCCCCTTAAAACCTTTTTTTTTCGTCATTTGCCCCTTTTTTTTTTTTTTTTTCTTCTTTTCCCCCTCTGTTTTGTGTTTGTCTCATATGTTCTAAAACGTAGGTAAATTTGGGTCTTTTTTCGTTTAAATTTGTTTTTATGTTAAATTTTTTTGTTGAATTAAATATCTTTGTCTTCTTCGTTTTTTATATTTAATTGACCCTTTTTTTTATTTAAAATGATAATGTCTTGTTATAGTGTTGAAGGGGTTTTTTTTTTAAACTTTAGTTTTTAAAAAAAGTATATATTTTTATTTTTTTTGAATGCCCATTTTTGGAATGTGGTAATATGTTTTAGTTGTTTTTGATATGGTTTTGGTTTTCCTTTTTTAATTTTTGAATTTTTGGGCCGGGTTTTGGTTTTATGTTATTTTTTTCTTTTTATTTAATAATCGGTTTTTGTGAAGAATGTATTTTAAAAGGCAACATTTTTGTGGGGTGGCCGAGTTAGGTTTTAAGGGGGAAGTTTCTTGGGAAAAAGTTATCTTTTGGGCATAACTTCTTTAATTAAGTTAATTTATGTGTGTTTGGGTTTTTTAAGGGTGTTTTTTTTGGAAAATTTTGTTTTTTTTCAAACCATGTTTTTTTGGGGTGTTTTTTTGTTAATAATGTTTTTTTTGGTTATAAAAAATGAAAGTTTGCCTCTCACGGATATTTTTTGTAATTTTTCCAATTTATTTCCCGGATAAAGTTATGGTTGCATCTTCATAAATTTGGTTAATTTATGTGTGTTTTGTTTTTTTTGGTGTTGTCTTGTTAATAATGTTTTTTTTTTTGCAGAAAATGAAAGTTGCCTTAACAACATACTTTGTTTTTTTGTAAAGAAAAACCCGCCTCCCCCGCAAAAATTTTCTAGTTCTAAACACTTGCGTAAATTTTTTTTTTTGCTCATGAAAAAAAAAGTTTCCCTTTAACAAAATTTTTTGTTCTTTTGTAAATGAACCACCTAAAGGGACTTGTCTAATTTTTAAACGAAAATTTTAAAAATTTTTGCTTATAAAAATGAAAGTTGCCTCTAACAAAAATACTTTGTTTTTTTGAAAAGGAAAACCCTTAAACCCGGGATACTTTTCTTTTTTTTAACACTTGTATACTTGATGTTTTGTTTTGGAAAATGAAAGTTTACCTCTAACAAATAATTTGTTTTTTTTAAATTTGAACCCCATTTCCCCAAAGGGACTTGTCAAATTTTTTCCTTGTGTATTTTTTTATTTTGCTTATAAAAAATAAAAGGGTTTTTCAAAAGAAATTTTGGTTCTTTTAAAGACCCTTCACCCTTCAAGATACTTTTCTTTAACCCACTTGTATACTTGATTTTTTCTTTAAAATGAAAGTTTGCCTCAAAATTTTTATAATTTGTTCTTCGTCTTTTTTTATATTTAATTGACCCTTTTTTATTTAAAATTATAGTGTTTTGTTTATTTTGTCCCCTCATTTTTTCAACTTTAGTTTCTTTCCCCTTGTATATATTTTGTTTTTTTGAATGTCGTATTATGAATGTCGTAATATTTTTCCCCGATTTTATTTTTCTTTGGTTTTCTTTTTTTAATCTTTAATTTTTTGCCCGCAACAACTTTTTTTTTGTCTTTCCCCTTTTTGTTTA
Organism: Lycium ferocissimum; assembly: GCF_029784015.1. NCBI lineage: Eukaryota > Viridiplantae > Streptophyta > Magnoliopsida > Solanales > Solanaceae > Lycium > Lycium ferocissimum. The sequence continues at coordinate 2,805 of NW_026722295.1, read as the reverse complement.
ATAACCCGATTTTGTGAAAATTTTTTTTGCCCAAATAACTATCCGGCCCGGGGAAGTTTATGATTTTAAACAAAATTTATCCGGTTGGGAATAAAGTTATCTTTTTTTTGGGCATAACTTAAAATTGTTAATTTTATGTCTTGTTTTTTTTGGTATTGTCTTGTTAATAATTTTGATTTTTATGAATTTTATGGGTTAGGGGTTGTTTTTGTTAATAATATTTTTTTTTGGGTTATAAAAAATGAAAGTTTGCCTCCCCGGGGCATATTTTGAAATTTTTAAAAAGGAATTTCCCCCCTATAAATTGCCTAATTCTTAACATTTGGTATTTTTTTTTTTTGGGTTAAAAAAATGAAAGTTTCCCTCTCCCCGGCATACTTTGAAATTTTTTTAAAGGGGCCCCTTACTTTTTTCTAATTTTAACACTTGGGTTTTTTTTGTTTTGGTTATAAAAAAATAAAAAGTTTGCTGTCAGCATATTTGAAATTTTTTTAAAGTAAATTTCTCCTTTCTGGATTTTGTCAAATTTGTTGTGTTTTTTTTTATTTTGTTTATGAAAATGAAAGTTTGCGCAAACAAAATACTTTGTTTTTTTGGAAAGAACCCTGCTCCCCGGATTGCCTAATTTTTAACACTTGTTTTTTTTTTATTTTGTTTAAAAAAAAAATGAAAGTTCCCCTCTAACAGATACTTTGTTCTTTTGAAAAGGAATTTTCCTTTTTTTCTGGTTATTTTTCAAGTTCTTAACATTTTGCGAAAATTTTTTGTTTTGCTCATGAAAATGAAAGTTTGCCTCAACCAAAATACTTTGTTTTTTTGTAAAGTAAAATTTTGCCCCCGGATACTTGTCTAATTCTAAACACTTGTGTAATTTTTTTTTGCTTATGAAAATGAAAGTTGCCTTTTAAAAAATACTTTTTTTTTTGAAAGTAACTTTTTAAAATACTTTTCCGTTTTTAACACCCCGTAAATTTTTTTTTTTTTTTAAAAAAATAAAAAGTTTGCCCCCAAACCTTTACTTTGTTTTTTTCAATGAAAACCCGGCCCCCGGCATACTTGTCTAATTCTTAATACTTGTGTTTTTTTTTTATTTTGCTTTTTAAAATGAAATTTCCTTAAAAAAGATCTTTGTTCTTTTGAAAAGAAAACTTCCCCTCCCCCCGGACATCTTTTGTTCGAACTTTGCCCAAATTTTTTTGTCAACTTAAGTTACTAAATTTTTGTCTAAGTCTTTTGGCTTTTAATACTAATCAAATGGAACGTATAAACTAATAAAAATCGAAAAAAGGGCAATAAATTTGATCAATTATTATGTTTTTGAGAAAAAATTATGATTAAATGTTGAATCTCAACCGCATATCGTTGTTTAGTTCATAGAAGATGATTTGTTGTTATTTTAAAATTTTTAAAAATCTAAACTTAATAAAGCTGAAATTGGGTTAATTACATTAAATTAAACGCTTTTATTATATATTTTATCTTTTTTGATGTTGTGGAAAAAAAACAAAAGGGGATTTCTCCGTGAAAAATTGGAACGAGGGAAAGATTGAAAAGGTTTTTTTTAAAAAGATGGATGGGGTTTAATTGGGTTTTGGGGTTTATTACGGGCTTTTTAAATTTTTTTAGTTAGGGTGGGGTAAAAAAAAGTCTTTTTTCTTTTTTTTAAAAAAGAAGGGCAAATAAAAGGCCCCGCTTTAAAAGAAAAAATTTAAAAAAATCCCCCTTAAAAACTTCGCCAAATTCCCCTAAATTTCTCTTCCTTTTTCCCAAAATGGACAAGAAAAAACTTGGGAAAAAAAAAAAATTTTTAAAAAAAGACTACCACTTGGCTGCATTAAAATGTCATTTTTGGGGGGCCCCAAAAAAGATCCTTTCTTAAATTAGGAAAGTGGATAAAGTGGATATTTTATATTTACCCCATTTCTTTTTCCCCCCCTCTTTCCCCCCCTCTTTCCCTATTATATTTTTCCCATTTTTGGGGAAAAAAAATGGATAATACCTACACAAAATAGTACTGTTGACCATCTTTTTTTTATTTTTTTTTTTCCTTTTTCTTTTTTTTTTCCCCACCTCAATTCTTATTTTCCCAATTTTTTTAGGGTCTTTAAAACTAAAAAAAAAGTTTGAATTTTTTTCCCCGTAATTTTTACCCCCCCAAAAAAAAAAAAAAAAAAAAAAAAAAGGAGCTTAAAAAGTATATTTTGCCTTTAATTAAATTCAACAACCTTTAAAATTTAGTTGGCTTTTCTCAAAAAAAGACAAAAATCAACCCCTTTTTTTTTCAACATTTTTAGCAGGTAAATATGATGTTTTTTTTTGAAATATGTTGCAAATATAGATTAGATATAGAGTTTGTGATTTTTAAATTTAAAAAAAGTGGGTTCTTTTTTTTGTGATTCTGAATGAAATTGGTACAATGGAGTGGAATAAATATAGAAGATTTATATAGTTTAGGGTCTTAAAGTAAAAAAAGTTTGTATTTTTACCATGTGGGGTTCACCCAAAAAAAAAAGAAAAAAATGGAGTTGAGAAGTATATTTTTCCTTAATTCAAGATTCAACAATCTCAATTCATTTGGTTTTTCTCAAAAAAGATAAACATAAACCCCTTTTTTTTGTCAACATTTTTGGGAAATATGATGTTTTTTTTTGACATATATTCCAAATAGATTAGATATGAGGATTTTATATTAGTCCCCCCCAATTAGTTTGTGATTTATTTTGATAAAGTTGGTTTTTTTTATTTTTTGATTGTGAATGAAATTTGGGACAATGGGGTGGAATAAATATAAAATTTTATATAATT
>NW_026722294.1:0-7792 GCF_029784015.1 Lycium ferocissimum | reverse complement strand
CCGGGCCCCCTTTGGAAAACATACCATCACACGCTACACAACCTCCCACGACGATATCGAGGCAATCCGAGCCCTTAGTCGAAAGTTATGAGCGTTCGAAGTTTCAACATCGTTTAAGAATAAAACTCTTTTTGAAAACCAAGTTTTTATGCAACTTTAAAAATCATTTTTTTCCAACAACATCAAAACCAATATTTTCCCACATCAACATACGAGTACCAAAAGACAAATCAAATCATAGACATGCTCGGATCATGAGAATGGAATTTCCTCGAGGCTAGTATCGTAGCCTATATTAAACTAAGACATGCCAAAAGAAAGAAGGGTTAAGCTTTACATACCTCGCTGGCACAACGTAATCCAACTCAAACTTATATTCGAATTCTCCAAGATCTACATAACATCAACAAATACCAACGTCAACCAAGCATTTAGAAGTTCATTTCAACTAACACATAATCCTACGAAAAATTGGGCAGCACTTTTATAAATAGAACCAACCCGAGAATTGACACCGGCCAAATTCAACAACACAACAAACCAACAATCATTCCAACAATATCCACAATCAATTCGAAACGCATTCGAACATTACAAATCCTTCTCCACACATTCCAACAATATTCCACATACTTTGTCACGACCCAACCTAGGGCCGTGACAAAGACCGGCTTTTACCCTGTCTAAGGATTCAACATTTACTACTAGCACCCAAATATGGCGATTCATAGACTTTTTTTTGAAATTCTAGATAAAACACTAAAGTCGATACATAACTTAAAGCGTCTTAAAAGTACTGACGTATATACACATACATAAATATACATGGTATAAGACAAGGCGGGCCGAAGAGGCTACCGCTACTTCTGTACAACAACATAGTGACTAACAAGACCAAACAAGACCCGCAACACCAGAATGTTCGCACGTCTAAAAAGTACGATTTACGTAATATATACACAAAATTATACCAAAATAGGAACAGCCTCCGAACAAGTGGGAGTTGTCCGACTCCCTAGCGCCGGGATTCCCCCTAAGTAGCCGGATCGCCAGTCGCGTCCCCCGTACCTGGGCATGAAACGCACCCCGAAGAAAGGGGTCGATGACGGAATATGTACCGAATATGTAAAGCGAGGATAGATAATAGCAACCGCGCAATTTAGGAAGAAAGAAGTCATAACCAACCCAATACTGCCGGCCCTGCGATAAACGAAAAACATAAATAAATACACAAAGCCCTAATACAAGCTTTAATAAATAATCGCAATCTAACTAACGTTTTAAGGTAGGTAATACAATACATCACACGCGCCCTTCCGGCGAAATAATAATAATACATACTTCGGGCGCTCGCTTCCGGCTCGGTGTCAACAATGGCCCCTTCGGCATTGCCGCTTTTCCGGCATAATAGTGATCACGGCCCCTTCGGGCGTATTATTAATGATAATGTAAACATAAATAGTAAATGAAATGAAATAGTAAAACCTCGCACCCCTTGCGAGTGGTTTTGGAAAAATAGCACACTCGTGCATAAGCCAAGGCCATAGCGCGCCCGCACGTAAGCCGAGGTCATAGCACACTCGTGGATCGACCGAGGCCATGGCTCACTCGTATACGTACCAAGGCCATAGCACACTTAGGCATAAGTCTTGAGGCCATCGCACCCCATTCGGAGGGTTTTGAAAAGTTTAAATAATAAACCTCGCACCCCTCTTCGGAGTGGTTTTCTTTTTAAAGAAAATCCATTTTATGTCTCTTTATACAAAACTAGTTCTTTAGTTATTATTCCAAATAGAGTCAAGTGAAGCAATACACAAGTCTCGGATTCGTGGGCCCACCTCGGGTCGAGTCGAGGCGGCAAACATGAATTACAAAGATTAGGCTCCCTTAAGCCATCCATAAAGGTTCCGGAGCGATTCAGGGTCCATTGGCAACCGTTACAAAGGTTTAAGCATTCTTTTGACCAAAGATAAGATTTTAGTTCAATTGCTTCAATGAATAGTACTCAAAATTTAAACTCGGATTTATGAATAGAATAACCCCGAGGCTCAAATCCAAACCTAGTACACCTAGGACATGCCAAAGGAAGGAAAGGGATAGCTTTACATACCTTGATCGCGCCTTACGCTCGTCTGAGCTCCACTCCCGTTTCTACCAAAATCTACAATTGGTCATAGTTACCAAATAAGTTACAAGCTTTTAAGAACTCCAAGTTTAACTCCATATTTGCCTACCGAAATTTCGCATTTCCCCTATAAATTCAACATCCCCGAGCATTAAACTCGGCTTAAATGACAACAACCAATCCAAAAACAACATCAACAACACCAACAATAACAACAATCACTACAAATCATAATATAATACAACTAATCTTCTTTCCAACATAATACTATGGCTTCCATTCCGACTTCACCTTTCCAACTTCATGTCAACATTCTTATATCCATTTACTAATCCAAACCATTCAAATACAATTCGGAAACACTTCATATCATTTCTACAAAATATTCGCAACATATACTACATATGCAAACTTTCCAACAAAGCCATAACACATCCAAAACTTTTAATCTTTAGCATGCATATTCATAGCATATTTCCATCTTTCAATTTCATCAACAATCATCATAATTGCATCTTACAATTTCATTTCCATGTTAACATAAAACTAGAATAAAATCACATAATTCCTACAACAACCTAACAATGGATTTTTCATGCCAACTTAAACCATTCTCCTTTTCATTTATTCCACAAGAACACAACAACACAATTAATACACTAAATAAATTCAATCCATCTCCCTTTCAAGCAAGATACTACACGGCCACAACTCACACATGCACTACACGGCACACACACAACAATTCCATAATTTTGTTCAATTCTAAACACCATAACATATACACTTCTTCCATAACATAAAAGGATAGAAATCTCACCTTTTTCTTCAAATTTTCACTTTCCGCAAACGGAGTTTTCTTGCTTAACTACTTATACCATGTCGAAGAGCGCCTTAAACTTGTTAAGAATTCAGAAGGAAGAGATTTTTGGATCAAAGTTGAAGGCTTGGAAATTTTTTTTTTTTTTTTCTTTGTTGGCCGAATGGGTTGCTTGGTTGCTTTCCAAGTTCTTCTTTTTTTCTTGAAATTTCTTGGAACTTTGGAGAATAATATGGTGGCTTATTTTATTTAACCACATGGATTTTAATTCCATGTGGGCCTTGGGCCACTTGGCCTTGGCCGGCCCCCCTCTTAATGTTGGGCCTCATTTTCTCTTATTTTTTCCTAGCCCAATTCATCGTGAATCGTATTTTGCAATTCCCGAAACAAATTTTCAAAATTTCAATTTTGCCCCTTAGGCCTTCCTCGATACTTCCGCGTCCATACCTCTCATAGATAACTTATATGCTAAATAGAACCAAGATTTGGCCTTACTCTTAACAAGTCACATCTATGTCCGATTTTTCCCGAATGTGCAAAACACGGGATATAACATACTTACTATAACTACATACTTACAAACCAACATGTAATCAAACTAACGCATATTCAATTATCGATCCAAAACCACTCAAACAACATTCAAGAACTCTTTAAACAATACACACAATATTTCCAACAATCCAACAAACACTCCAATCCACCCGAAATAGTCCCCAAACCCGAGAACCTCAACTCTAACACATTCCTTGATTTCAAGACATGATTTGCTCCAACAATCTACACTCTAACCATGCCATTTCCATAAACATAAAAATTACACTAAATATACAAAATCTTCCAAAACAGCCCATACACTTACAATACCAATTCGAATCATTCAACTCTTATTTCCAACATAGAATCCACATAACAACAACAACTAAAATTCCAAGAAAACTAATTCATTTCTTAACTCATACAAAAGGCCATATTCGGCCAACACACCATACATATATACTTTATGATTTTTTTCATTCATTCCAACACTCCACAATAATCAAACAAGCCACATAAACTTAATTCTTCACTTAGACACACAACAACCACACGCACACGGCCACTTTCCATGCTCACGGCCTCAACTTCAATCACCCAATTTCCATGTAATTTCATCCATAACAACATACAACAACACACATAAACCTTCCATAAATCATAAAAACAAGATTAAACTTACCTTTCTTCACAAATCCTCAACTTGTCCAAAGTTGGCCAAGGATGAAAACGAACAATCCAACGCTTGAAACAACACCTCCACGTTACTAAGCACCCTCAAATTAGTAAGTTTGCATCAAAGAAATAATTTTGGGAAAGCTTGATCTTGGTCTTGGTTTTTTCCTCTCATGGCCGAACCCTTCAATTTTTCTCCACACTTCTTGATTTTTTTTTCTAATGTCTTGAAATGATGATATAATAGTCCCTTAGTCATCTTCTTATTTCAAAATGTTCAACCACGTGGCCATGGCCCACTCAAAGGTGGCCGGCCACATGGCTATATGCTACCCCTCTCTTTCTTTCAATAATTGTCAACTTCCACAATTTCCACTTTTGGTCCCGAAGTTTCTTTGATGATTCCATACCAATAACGTCATACACACTTAGGTCGCATGACAAAATCGAAGGTCACACGTCTCGACTTCGCATCCCGGAATGGTCTTAATCCTAACTTTTCATAGTTAACCCGAATCGTCTCGTCGCTCAAAATACGGGATGTAACACCTTTTCTCGAAATCCAAGGTTGAAATTCGCTACTATTCATTCAGTGGAATTGAACTAGAAATGGTGCAAAATGTTGGAAAGACTTCTTTAGACCTTTAACTTGCATAAATGAGATCCGATCATTCTAAAACTCTCATAAGTAACGTAGTGAAACGCATTATACGTAAAATTGTGTGCGCCGCCTCATTTAACCCGAGGTGGGTCTACATTGTTCCCGTTCATTTTCCCTATTGCTTCGTTTGACTTGTTTTGGAATAAAATCATAAGGAAACTTTTGATCCTTGTCCCGATTATCAAGCGATAGGTACAACACTACCTTAATGTAAATATGTCTATGATGACCGTGACAACGATAATGCTAAGAAAAAGAACATATGTCCATGATTCTTTGACTAAGGTGAAGAACATGATCTTATAATGATAACGATGGGGTTGAACATGGGTAAATGTCTAGATAGATAATGCCGACATGTGTTTTGCTATAAAAAAGAGAACATGGGAACGTTAAACGATTTCTTGATATCTCAACGCTATTATAGGGAATGACTGCTATAAAGGTTCTAAGTAGATGAAACTATACCTTATGACCCTATTTGATGTTTTTCTCATAATGACACTTTTCGTTGGTAATCTCGCCTTATAATACACGTATATGTGCATGGATATGTATACGTATATGTATATGTATATGTAAATGTATATGTGGGGAATGGGAGGGTATGTATCGTGTCCACCGATTCAGTGGTTTATCATCCGGACGCGGGATGCCGGGACGCCGATACGATGGCGTATCGCGACGTATGGGCCGATGTATGATATATATGACATGTTGTATTGGGACACTGGGAAGGGGAACAGAGAGCTGATGTATTCGCCGTCCGTGAATGTAAGAAAGAAATATCGTTTTTCATCGAAATGTATCAAGCATCGTATACGGGGATACGGACACCGTGTTCAAAACGGGCTAAGCTTGCGCTGTGTATCCGCACTTTTACGCATACACATGTATACGGTTATTCGCACCAGGATAAGCTCGATATCTATTCCGTTATGACTTATACTCTATATTCATTTACTATGTTATCATTTATGCCTTACATACTGCACATTATTCGTACCGACGTCCCTCTTGTGACGCCGCGTTTCATGCCACGCAGTCACAGACAGACGGTTTTGGTTCTTAGAAGCCTCACCAAAGAAAGACTTGACAACGCTCCAGCTTGTTCCGAGCCTCATATCCCTTTGGTACTATTTTGTGTATATATATGCGGGCACGCGCGCCGCTCGGCCCCTTCTTCCGTATATGTGTACTATGATTAGAGGCTCGTGGCAGATGTGTGGTTAGACGTTTGTATATTGGATTGTTCGTATTCGTATAACGGGATAGCAAAGTTTACTAGTCTATGTTTATGATGACGCCGCTAATGTAAATGTTCCGTAACAAAAAAAAAATTGGCACGACTCCTACGCTTACTTGATAACGAGAATAGGATGCGAGATAAGGGTGCTCTAGACAAGTATCGGGTTCCCGTCACGGCCCCTAGTTGGGTCGTGACGCTAGATACAATTAATTTACCACTCCTACACAATACCACATACACACGGCCACACACTGCCCACATACACGGCTATAACAACAACACCACATATTCATGAATTTCATCCATTTCCACACTCCACAACATACACAAACCATTCATAACATATTAAAAAGAGGATTAAAACTCACCCTTTCCACCTTGTTCTTCACTTGGCAAGGGTTGGGAATTGCATGAACAAGGGATTTGTTTGCTCCAACAACCACTTCGTGTTGTTTAGGACCTTCCAATTAGTGGAAAACCTAGAAGAAATAATTTTTTTGATGAAGATTCTTGTCTTCAAATTTTCCATTGCCATGGCCGAAACTCCTTTCTCTTTCTTTCTCTTCTTTTTTTTTCTCCAAGTTTCTATAAACTTCTATGGTTAAGATGAATAAATATGACTAATTATCATCTTTTATTAACACATAATAAGCTTCCATGTGGCCATGGCCCATACCACACACATGGCCACATACGGCCATTTTCATGAAATATTTAGTTTCCAAAATTTCACTTCGAGCCCCAAATTCTCATGAAATGCTTAACTTTCCATAATTCACTTTTGACCCCAAATTTTTTCTTATTCCAATTTTACCCTTAACACTCCATGCCAATGAAAAGATTTAATATGCAACTTATGCACTTTTAACAAAATCGGAAGAAATTACAACCTTGTCCTTAACTTATCATGACTAACTCGGATTATCCCAATGTACCAAAATACGGGATATAACATGGGTCCCACCTTAACACATGGCCACTTTGGCCTTTTCATGAAATTTTTATTTTAACTTCTAGCCCCTAATTTCCCTTAATATTCCATACCAATAAAATTCATAAGCAACAGGCATTAAAATAAAATCGTAGGTCAAAAGTCTCAACTCGTATCCCGAACTAGTCTTGTCCTTAACTTATCATGGTTAGCCTCGGATTATCCCAATGTACAAAATACGGATATAACGTACCGAATGGTACGTTCGGCCCGCCCATCACCGCGGATGAAATGCCGTGCCGCCGAGCTTTACTTGGGTACCCAAACCTTCTTGGAAGGATTTCCAGAACTTAGCTATAAATTGTGCCCCTCTATTTGTGATAATAGATATCGGAAAACCATGAAGCCTCACAATCTCCTTGATATACAACCTTGCATATTCTTCTACTGAGTATATGGTTCTAACTCGAAGAAAATGAGCTGCTTTCGTGAGTCTGTCCACGATCACCCATATGGAATCATACTTGCCTCGGGAACGGGGTAACCCCACAATAAAATCCATGTTGATCACTTCCCATTTCCAAATAGGAATCTCCATTGCTTGCAATAATCCTCCTGGCTTTTGATGTTCGATTTTCACTTGCTGGCAATTTGGACATCGACACAAATTCGCTATGTCTTTCTTCATGCCATCCCACCAATATATCAACTCGAGGTCATGATACATCTTTGTCGCTCCCGGATGAATAGAATACCGAGAATAATGAGCTTCTCCGAGGATTCCAGTTTCCCCA